>NC_069499.1:1155300620-1155600620 GCF_027579735.1 Bombina bombina | reverse complement strand
GGAAGGGTTACCGCATAGCAAACAATGGGGCTGCGTTAGGAGATGAACGCGGCTTTTTTGCAGGTGTTTGTTTTTTTTTCAGCTCAAACAGCCCCATTGTTTCCTATGGGGGAATCGTGCACGAGCACGTTTTTGAGGCTGGCCGCGTCCGTAAGCAACTCTGGTATCGAGAGTTGAAGCTGCGTTAAAAATGCTCTACGCTCCTTTTTTGGAGCCTAACGCAGCCTTTATGTGGACTCTCGATACCAGAGTTATTTTTATGGTGCGGCCAGAAAAAAGCCGGCGTTAGTTTTTCGGGTCGTTACCGACAAAACTCCAAATCTAGGCCTTCATTTGTGGGTAGCGTAATCTCCCCACACAAAGTTTAGTGACCTAGATTTTAGCAAGTAACATAGTTCTTCCAGTGTGTTGGATTCTCTCGAAGCCCCTCCAAGGTAACTTATACCCAGCAAAAGTGTGAGTTAAGGAGTAGGGGCGCAATTGAATGCTTATACCCTTGTAAAATTAGGATAAATTTTTTTTTTTTTTTTTAAATGTAATGAGGAAAAGATATATACTCTCAGTCTTATAACATATTGTAGAAAATATTTATTAATTACAAGAAGTCAGATATAGCTATACTATACATTAAAACACATATGTGTTTGTGTCTTTAGATGGCACGTCTGTAGATGAACCTATGGAGGTTTAGGCAAGTATTTGATACGTTTGGATGTTGAATTTTTATATATTATAAACCTGCAATAAGAACAAATATTTGATTTTAAGGACTAGTCTACGTGTTGGACCTAGTACATTTGATACCTAGTGCAATATCATAAAAAAGTCATAAAAACAACAAAAAAGCATTAACGCATTAGTACAGGATTATAAAAGTAGTTGATGATTATAAAAGTAGTTGATAACGTATTGCTATTGCTAAAACCATATGACAATATAAATGTGATAATGTAGATAAAAATGATAGTAAGAAAATTCTCTAAAAAATTAGTTCATAATGCCTTGAAATATCGAAAAAGATCGCAGAAAAGAGATGCTGAACAAAGGTTGTGGTCGGCCGACCAGTTTAAAAGTTAATAATAAAATTAAGGAGATGCTGCCCAAAGATTGTTTTTACCACCGGTGGGTTTTTTTTAATGTAATTAATTTGACAAGTTTTTAAAAGTCTTTGTATGAAAAGTATCCACTTTGTCACTTCTTAATAAAAAGTGTTTCTTTGAGATGAAATGTATCTAGATTAGTATAATGTTGCATGCTGTTATTTTGCGTGCTGTTATTTTGTATACTCTTCTTTTTTTTTGTTGTTACTGTGTATGTTGGAAAGAACTTACCAGAGCTCTACGGTCTGAAGAGAAAGTGAACAGTAAGGAGTGGTATTTACTTACTTTGCTCTTAAGCCGATTCTGGAGCCTGGTAGAAATTTTGATCCGCTCTGTAGATTTTTTCTTTTTCCGGTCTTCCGATGTTATGATTGATCCGCTCTGTAGAATTTCTTTAGCCGGTCTTTTAATACTGTAAATGATCCGGGTGGTATTCTGAAGTCCCTTTTCACAGTCGTCCAGAGACTGTATTTCACCGTGGTCCAAGATGTACAATGGCTCCTAAAGGGCACTATGTGCCGGTGTGGTGGCGTTTTTTTGTCCAAAAGAGTCTTTAGTATTGCTCACTGTGGTTAGAGCTCAGCTTGTAGCCGATTAGTAATAGTAGAGAGAAGAGTAGTGTCTGATAGCAGCAGTCAGATGTGACTGAGACACTAAAAAGATTTGTAGATTTGTTGGTTTTTAACAGTAGTTTGCTACGCGTTTCAGCCGTTGGCCTTTTTCAAGCTTAACTACTGTTGAGAGGTTTGGCTGTCTTTTTATTCCTTCAAAGTGTCTCGTTAATTGGACCTATTAGTTTATTATTCAATTTACGTTTGTGCATTCACTGCAGCTGTTTAAATAATTTGATTTGTAGGCATTTGGCAACCAAAGTCTTTTACCATTTGGATTCTAAAAACATTTGAATATTATTACGGTTCTTAAAGAAGTAATCTTAGTTCTTAGAAAAAACTAATCACAGTTTCTTAAAAAAGCATATATTGTCCTAGGATTTTCATAAACCTTAGCTCTCTTCTTGGTATTTAAGTTTTTAAAATAGAAATATTGTACCATAATAAGTTTAAAAATATCTTGTTCTATTATAATCGTTTGTTGAAAAGCTAAATGTAGAACAGGTATTCTCATAGAACTAGGTTCATGCACTTTAAAAACAGAGTTTAAAAAACAGAATTTAAAAAACAGAATTTAAAAAACAGAATTTAAAAAAATTAGAGGGGGGAATCAATCAAGAACACTATTACAAGCAGAGGCAAAATGGATTTTTAAATTACAAACATTACAACCAAAAGCTCTTAACATTGATTTTAATCTAAATAGTTTTTTTAAAAGAATAAAATAACCACTCATGTACATACAGTATTAAAATATCCCCTTTTTTTCTACTTCTAAAAAAACTTTTCAACAAACGATTATAATAGAACAAAGAAGTTTAAACGTGTGTTTTCAAAGTCTATGAGGACAAATAAGGTTTATGAAATTTTACGCTCCACACACATCTTTTATTCCACTTCCTACAATCAAATACAAATAATAACAATAAAATCCCCAACTATTCAACAAACGATTTTAATAGAATAGATCATTTTAAATTTTAAACTTATGAATTTCACAATATAACATTGCATGTGTTTTTTTAAATTCTGTTTTTTAAATTCTGTTTTTTAAACTCTGTTTTTAAAGTCTATGAACCTAGTTCTATGAGAATACCTGTTCTACATTTAGCTTTTCAACAAACGATTATAATAGAACAAGATATTTTTAAACTTATTATGGTACAATATTTCTATTTTAAAAACTTAAATACCAAGAAGAGAGCTAAGGTTTATGAAAATCCTAGGACAATATATGCTTTTTTTAAGAAACTGTGATTAGTTTTTTCTAAGAACTAAGATTACTTCTTTAAGAACCGTAATAATATTCAAATGTTTTTAGAATCCAAAAGGTAAAAGACTTTGGTTGCCAAATGCCTACAAATCAAATTATTTAAACAGCTGCAGTGAATGCACAAACGTAAATTGAATAATAAACTAATAGGTCCAATTAAAGAGACACTTTGAAGGAATAAAAAGACCGCCAAACCTCTCAACAGTAGTTAAGCTTGAAAAAGGCCAACGGCTGAAACGCGTAGCAAACTACTGTTAAAAACCAACAAATCTACAAATCTTTTTAGTGTCTCAGTCACATCTGACTGCTGCTATCAGACACTACTCTTCTCTCTACTATTACTAATCGGCTACAAGCTGAGCTCTAACCACAGTGAGCAATACTAAAGACTCTTTTGGACAAAAAAACGCCACCACACCGGCACATAGTGCCCTTTAGGAGCCATTATACATCTTGGACCACGGTGAAATACAGTCTCTGGACTACTGTGAAAAGGGACTTCAGAATACCATCCGGATCATTTACAGTATTAAAAGACCGGCTAAAGAAATTCTACAGAGCGAATCAATCATAACATCGGAAGACCGGAAAATGAAAAAATCTACAGAGTGGATCAAAATTTCTACCAGGCTCCAGAATCGGCTTAAGAGCAAAGTAAGTAAATACCACTCCTTACTGTTCACTTTCTCTTCAGACCCGTAGAGCTCTGGTAAGTTCTTTCCAACATACACAGTAACAAAAAAAAAAAGAAGAGTATACAAAATAACAGCACGCAAAATAACAGCACGCAACATTATACTAATCTAGATACATTTCATCTCAAAGAAACACTTTTTATTAAGAAGTGACAAAGTGGATACTTTTCATACATATGGCTAGATTTGGAGTTTTGTCGGTTACGACCCGAAAAACTAACGCCGGCTTTTTTCTGGCCGCACCATAAAAATAACTCTGGTATTGAGAGTCCACATAAAGGCTGCGTTAGGCTCCAAAAAAGGAGCGTAGAGCATTTTTAATGCAGCTTCAACTCTCGATACCAGAGTTGCTTACGGACGCGGCCAGCCTCAAAAACGTGCTCGTGCACGATTCCCCCATAGGAAACAATGGGGCTGTTTGAGCTGAAAAAAAACCTAACACCTGAAAAAAAGCCGCGTTCAGCTCCTAACGCAGCCCCATTGTTTGCTATGCGGTAACCCTTCCTACGTCTGCACTTAACACTCTAACATGTACCCCGAGTCTAAACACCCCTAACCTTACACTTATTAACCCCTAATCTGCCGCCCCCGCTATCACTGACCACAGTATATTATTATTAACCCCTAATCTTCCGCTCCTTAAACCGCCGCTACTTACATTATCCCTATGTACCCCTAATCTGGTTCCTTAACATCGCCGACCCCTATATTATATTTAATAACCCCTAATCTGCCCCCCACAACGTCGCCTCCACCTGCCTACACTTATTAACCCCTAATCTGCCGACCGGACCTGAGCGCTACTATAATAAAGTTATTAACACCTTATCCGCCTCACTAACCCTATATTAAATAGTATTAACCCCTAATCTGCCCTCCCTAACATTGCCGACACCTAACTTCAATTATTAACCCCTAATCTGCCGACCGGAGCTCACCGCTATTCTAATAAATGTATTAACCCCTAAAGCTAAGTCTAACCCTAACACTAACACCCCCCTAAGTTAAATATAGTTTAAATCTAACAAAATAAATTAACTCTTATTAAATAAAGTATTCCTATTTAAAGCTAAATACTTACCTGTAAAATAAATCCTAATATAGCTACAATATAAATTATATTTATATTATAGCTATTTTAGGATTTATATTTATTTTACAGGTAACTTTGTATTTATTTTAACCAGGTACAATAGCTATTAAATAGTTAAGAACTATTTAATAGCTAAAATAGTTAAAATAATTACAAATTTACCTGTAAAATAAATCCTAACCTAAGTTGCAATTAAAACTAACACTATACTATCAATAAATTAATTAAATAAACTACCTACAATTAACCTAACACTACACTATCAATAAATTAATTAAATACAATTCCTACAAATAAATACAATTAAATAAACTTGCTAAAGTACAAAAAATAAAAAAGAACTAAGTTACAAAAAATAAAAAAATATCTACAAACATAAGAAAAATATTACAACAATTTTAAACTAATTACACCTACTCTAAGCCCCCTAATAAAACAACAAAGCCCCACAAAATAAAAAATGCCCTACCCTATTCTAAATTACTAAAGTTAAAAGCTCTTTTACCTTACCAGCCCTGAACAGGGCCCTTTGCGGGGCATGCCCCAAGAAGTTCAGCTCTTTTGCCTGTAAAAAAAAAACATACAATACCCCCCCCCCAACATTACAACCCACCACCCACATACCCCTAATCTAACCCAAACCCCCCTTAAATAAACCTAACACTAAGCCCCTGAAGATCATCCTACCTTGTCTTCACCTCACCAGGTATCACCGATCCGTCCTGGCTCCAAAATCTTCATCCAACCCAAGCGGGGGTTGGTGATCCATCATCCGGTGCCTGAAGAGGTCCAGAAGAGGCTCCAAAGTCTTCATCCTATCCGGGAAGAAGAGGCGATCCGGACCGACAACCATCTTGATCCAAGCGGCATCTTCTATCTTCATCCGATGACGACCGGCTCCATCCTGAAGACCTCCACCGCGGACCCATCTTCTTCCGGCGACATCCAACTGCAGAATGACGGTTCCTTTAAGGGACGTCATCCAAGATGGCGTCCCTCGAATTCCGATTGGCTGATAGGATTCTATCAGCCAATCGGAATTAAGGTAGGAAAATTCTGATTGGCTGATGGAATCAGCCAATCAGAATCAAGTTCAATCCGATTGGCTGATCCAATCAGCCAATCAGATTGAGCTCGCATTCTATTGGCTGTTCCGATCAGCCAATAGAATGCGAGCTCAATCTGATTGGCTGATTGGATCAGCCAATCGGATTGAACTTGATTCTGATTGGCTGATTCCATCAGCCAATCAGAATATTCCTACCTTAATTCCGATTGGCTGATAGAATCCTATCAGCCAATCGGAATTCGAGGGACGCCATCTTGGATGACGTCCCTTAAAGGAACCGTCATTCTGCAGTTGGACGTCGCCAGAAGAAGATGGGTCCGCGGTGGAGGTCTTCAGGATGGAGCCGGTCGTCATCGGATGAAGATAGAAGATGCCGCTTGGATCAAGATGGTTGCCGGTCCGGATCGCCTCTTCTTCCCGGATAGGATGAAGACTTTGGAGCCTCTTCTGGACCTCTTCAGGCACCGGATGATGGATCGCCAACCCCCGCTTGGGTTGGATGAAGATTTTGGAGCCAGGACGGATCGGTGATACCTGGTGAGGTGAAGACAAGGTAGGATGATCTTCAGGGGCTTAGTGTTAGGTTTATTTAAGGGGGGTTTGGGTTAGATTAGGGGTATGTGGGTGGTGGGTTGTAATGTTGGGGGGGGGTATTGTATGTTTTTGTTTTACAGGCAAAAGAGCTGAACTTCTTGGGGCATGCCCCGCAAAGGGCCCTGTTCAGGGCTGGTAAGGTAAAAGAGCTTTTAACTTTAGTAATTTAGAATAGGGTAGGGCATTTTTTATTTTGGGGGGCTTTGTTGTTTTATTAGGGGGCTTAGAGTAGGTGTAATTAGTTTAAAATTGTTGTAATATTTTTCTTATGTTTGTAGATATTTTTTTATTTTTTGTAACTTAGTTCTTTTTTATTTTTTGTACTTTAGCAAGTTTATTTAATTGTATTTATTTGTAGGAATTGTATTTAATTAATTTATTGATAGTGTAGTGTTAGGTTAATTGTAGGTAGTTTATTTAATTAATTTATTGATAGTGTAGTGTTAGGTTAATAGTAGGTAATTGTAGGTAGTTTATTTAATTAATTTATTGATAGTATAGTGTTAGTTTTAATTGTAACTTAGGTTAGGATTTATTTTAAAGGTAAATTTGTAATTATTTTAACTAGGTAACTATTAAATAGTCCTTAACTATTTAATAGCTATTGTACCTGGTTAAAATAAATACAAAGTTACCTGTAAAATAAATATAAATCCTAAAATAGCTATAATATAAATATAATTTATATTGTAGCTATATTAGGATTTATTTTACAGGTAAGTATTTAGCTTTAAATAGGAATAATTTATTTAATAAGAGTTAATTTATTTCGTTAGATGTAAATTATATTTAACTTAGGGGGGTGTTAGTGTTAGGGTTAGACTTAGCTTTAGGGGTTAATACTTTTATTAGAATAGCGGTGAGCTCCGGTCGGCAGATTAGGGGTTAATAATTGAAGTCAGGTGTTGGCGATATTAGGGAGGGCAGATTAGGGGTTAATACTATTTATGATAGGGTTAGTGAGGCGGATTAGAGGTTAATAACTTTATTATAGTAGCGCTCAGGTCCGCTCGGCAGATTAGGGGTTAATAAGTGTAGGCAGGTGGAGGCGACGTTGAGGGGGGCAGATTAGGGGTTAATAAATATAATATAGGGGTCGGCGGTGTTAGGGGCAGCAGATTAGGGGTACATAAGGATAACGTAGGTGGCGGCGCTTTGCGGTCGGCAGATTAGGGCTTAATAAGTGTAGGCAGGTGGAGGCGACGTTGTGGGGGGCAGGTTAGGGGTTAATAAATATAATACAGGGGTCGGCGGTGTTAGGGGCAGCAGATTAGGGGTACATAAGGATAACGTAGGTGGCGGCGCTTTGCGGTCGGCAGATTAGGGGTTAATAAGTGTAGGTAGGTGGAGGCGACGTTGTGGGGGGCAGGTTAGGTGTTAATAAATATAATATAGGGGTCGGCGGTGTTAGGGGCAGCAGATTAGGGGTACATAAGGATAACGTAGGTGGCGGTTGGCAGATTAGGGGTTAAAAAAAATTTAATCGAGTGGCGGCGATGTGGGGGGACCTCGGTTTAGGGGTACACAGGTAGTTTATGGGTGTTAGTGTACTTTAGAGTACAGTAGTTAAGAGCTTTATGAACCGGCGTTAGCCCAGAAAGCTCTTAACTACTGACTTTTTTCCTGCGGCTGGAGTTTTGTCGTTAGATGTCTAACGCTCACTTCAGAAACGACTCTAAATACCGGAGTTAGAAAGATCCCATTGAAAAGATAGGATACGCAATTGACGTAAGGGGATCTGCGGTATGGAAAAGTCGTGGCTGAAAAGTGAGCGTTAGACCCTATTTTGAGTGACTCCAAATACCGGCGGTAGCCTAAAACCAGCGTTAGGAGCCTCTAACGCTGGTTTTCACGGCTAACGCCAAACTCCAAATCTAGGTCAAAGACTTTTAAAAACTTGTCAAATTAATTACATTTAAAAAAAACCCACCGGTGGTAAAAACAATCTTTGGGCAGCATCTCCTTAATTTTATTATTAACTTTTATACTGGTCGGCCGACCACAACCTTTGTTCAGCATCTCTTTTCTGCGATCTTTTTCGATATTTCAAGGAATTATGAACTAATTTTTTAGAGAATTTTCTTACTATCATTTTTATCTACATTATCACATTTATATTGTCATATGGTTTTAGCAATAGCAATACGTTATCAACTACTTTTATAATCATCAACTACTTTTATAATCCTGTACTAATGCGTTAATGCTTTTTTGTTGTTTTTATGACTTTTTTATGATATTGCACTAGGTATCCAATGTACTAGGTCCAACACGTAGACTAGTCCTTAAAATCAAATAATTTTTCTTATTGCAGGTTTATAATATATAAAAATTCAACATCCAAACTTATCAAATACTTGCCTAAACCTCCATAGGTTCATCTACAGACGTGCCATCTAAAGACACAAACACATATGTGTTTTAATGTATAGTATAGCTATATCTGACTTCTTGTAATTAATAAATATTTTCTACAATATGTTATAAGACTGAGAGTATATATCTTTTCCTCATTACATTTAAAAAAATAAAAAATAAAAAATTATTTTTATCCTAATTTTACAAGGGTATAAGCATTCAATTGCGCCCCTACTCCTTAACTCACACTTCTCCGGCACACCTAAACTAGATATTTTGGGGAAAATATCATAGGGGAAAGGGCATACCCAAAAAAGGCAGCGCAAAAAAGTTTTAAATCACACCTATCAAAAACTTATACCCAGCAACAGTGAGATCATAATCTAAACATCTTAAACTAATATTGTGAACAACTAATATATAAGCATTTCAATTAAGAATATAAGGGTGTCACATGGTAATACATGAGTAGATTTTGGCCCAACATTCTAGGGCCTCAGAACTGCTAAAGCCCCTTCAATTAACGAAGTAAAATCTAACACATAACATATAGTACAACAGAGTTACTTAAAAAGTTCTTATACGACCTGTGGATCCCAAGGGATTATCTTCATAGCGAGGAGACCTCCTCTAGGAAAGGTAATGGGCATTCATGTGGGTGCAGATTCCTTAGTGCGTCTCCTGGGTACTTTAGACCACATTGGGAAATGTGATTTTTTTTTTTAGGCTAGATAACAAGTAGATTGCAAAGTTGCAATGTTTTTTGTATAGAAGTTTCATGACCAGTATTTGAAGGTCCCTTGATCCATAATTTTTAATTTCTGTTAGAAAGCAAAACTTAACTTTAAAATAACGTCCCTTGTTGTAATATAAACATTGTACTGATCACAATCTCCCAGTTAAGAACATTTATTATTCATTGTGTTTTTTTTTTAATTTACATTGTAAAAACAGTTGTTTATGTTATGCTTTTCTGTACTAATTCAGATCTAATAAATAAACATAAGACACAATGAATATGTTATTTGTAATGTATTTTGAAAAACTTTTCAGAACTTATTCTTGTAATGCTATGTTTGTTTTCATTGCTATAGATAAGATTTTCAGATTTGTTAATGCGCAATCCCATTACTTTAACTAAAATTGCAGCAGCATAAACAGATGTGTTTAATAGGCCAAATATTATAAAACCCACATCTGTAAAGGCTCAATACTTTAGCCATTTTTAAAATTGCAGATGAAGGGCTCTATCAAGGTCTGGTGGACCTGATCCGACACTGTGGATCAGGTCCGCCAGACCTCGCTGAATACGGCGAGCAATACGCTCACCGTATTCAGCATTGCACCAACAGCTCACAAGAGCTGCTGGTGCAACGCCGCCCCCTGCAGACTCGCGGCCAATCGGCCGCCAGCAGGTGGGTGTCAATCAACCCGATCATACTCGATCGGGTTGATTTCCAGCTATGTGTGCCCGCCTGCTCAGAGCAGACGGACAGGTTATGGAGCAGCGGTCTTTGTGACCGCTGCTTCATAACTGCTGTTTCTGGCGAGTCTGAAGACTCACCAGAAACACGGCCCTTCAAGCTCCGTGTCAAGGATTTCTTATACTGCTATTGTCCATGCAAACATATTACATCAAGGCAGTCTGTGATTAAAAGCAACCACTTTATTTGAATGCAGCATGTGATGAAAATCAAGGATTCCTTCTAATGTTCATTAATATTATCATAAATGTTTTTAATAGTGTTTTATAAAGTAGCAATGTACTGTACTTCTCTCAGGAAAGTCCTGATACTCCCCTTTTTGCTCTCCATCCCATCCTATCTATCGCTTTTGCCTACCTTCCTGCAGCCCCCCGTACAGGAAACTCATAGAGGGGGCACAATGTGAGAGCTGCATTCTCTCCCTTACTGTAGTAAATTATAAATATGTTTTTGTTTATGTGTTATGGACAGAGCATAAAAGTTTAAACAACCCTGAAATAAGTAAAAACCCTCTCAAACTGAATTATCAACTACCCTTCGACAACCGACCAATTTTAAAGCTCCCCAACCAACTCACACCTTAAATCCAATAGTCCAAATATAGGCAAGTCCAAAGATGATGTTTCTTTCACTCAATGTAAAAGGGTTAAACTCCCCCTTTAAAAGATCACTTGCCTTAAACTGGTTTAAAAGAGAAAAATCAGAGATAATATTCATAAAAAAAAACAATTTCTCAAGAGATAATACACCCAAATTCACCTCCAAAGAACACCCCATGGCTATTTTAGCTTCACAACAAAGAAACATAGAGGATACTAGTTAAGAAATCTCTCCCTTTCCAAGAAATACAGACAGTCCAAGATCCCGAAGGGAGATATATCATCATAACAGCACTTTTATATCACAGACCCATTACATTAATAAATCTATATGCTCCAAATAAGAATCAAGCACACTTCTTCAAAAAGATAAATAATCTAGTTCTGGAACTCAGAAAAGGTACATTGTTAATAGGAGGAGACTTCAACACCACCTTAGATCCCACACTAGATAGCACTTCACACCACACCACAGAAACACGTAGAGTAACAAAGTGACTGAGACATTATGGAATCTGAGAGTATTAGACACATGGCACCTGCAACATCCAAACCAAAGAAACTATACATTTTACTCAAACACCTGGAAACAATATTCTCGAATAGATTATTTCCTAATGGACCAAAATAGTCTACATAGACAAAGACATAGGCAACATAACATGGTCAGATCATGCACATATCATCCTATAATTAAAATGGCCTGAAATACCACACACCCCATTTCTCTGGAAAATGGACAATGCTTTACTTAAAAAACCCAATATTTTGGGGAAATTAACAAACACATTGTGGGAATATTTCAAAATTGACGCTGAAACCACTTTATCTGCACAAATCATTTGGAAAACACATAAGCAGTGATGCACGGAGACTGCATTAAACAAAAAGCTATACTTCAGAAAACATATAACACCAAATTTAACGACCTAACCACCCAACTACATACACTAGAAACCACTCACAAAAAACAGCCACACGATAAAACAATCTTCCAACAACAAATAATCTTCCGAATATTACAACAGGTCTGATTAAATTTAAGGCAACTACTAGCCCAAGAAAATCAGAGGAAAGCCCTCATCCTCAAAAGTTCCTTCTTTTATGAAGGTAACAAGGCAGGAACATTACTAGCAAGAGCCCTAAAGAATAAAGATATAACTTTTACATATATAAGCTCAAGAGCAGTGATGGTCCAACACACACAACAGCCTCAAAATCACAGACACTTTTAGGCAATTCTATAGCTCACTATATAATCTGCCATGTAATACATCTACAACCCATTAACAAAAAGAAGCCAGCTTACCCCAATTACATCCCAATATAAAGAATGCATTAGAAAAACCACTATCCCTACAAGAAATCCTAAAAGCAATAGAGACTCTACCCTCAGGGAATAGTCCGGGTCCAGATGGATTCTCTAATCAGTATTTTAAAACATTTAAAAATATACTAGCCCCACATCTCCTGGCCACTCTCCAAGCCATAGATGAATCCTGTTCATTGTCCCTCAACTTCCTAGAAGCTTATTTAACAGTCATCCCTAAAATAGGGAAAGACCCAGGGAACCCAGGCAACTATCGTCCAATATCCCTATTAAACTCAGACTTAAAAATATTCAGAAAAATCCTGGCCAAAAGAATAAATTACAGTCCTCCGGGACCTAATACATGTAGGCCAAGCCACATTTGTTCCCAACAGAAAAGCTAGGGATAATACCATTAGATCACTTACACTGATGTCATACGCCAAAAAGATGAAAATTAAATCAATCCTAGTCACACTCAATGCTGAAACAGCATTTGACTATACTAACTGGTCATTCCTACAAGCAATATTAGAAGCATTTAATTTCAGCCCTAAGTGGATAAACAGAATATTTAGTCTATGCTCTATCTCTTAAGTGAGAGTCAAAGCCAATGGAGTCCTTTCCCTCCAATTCTAAATATGGAACAGGACAAGACAAGGATGTCCTTATCACCTATACTATTTGTTCTCATGATGTAAGTTTTGGCAGCCCACATTAGAAATAATCCACAATTCTCAGGAATACATATTGGCCCACAATTCTACAAATTTTCAATGTATACAGACAATGTGCTTCTCACCTTATCAAACCCCATGTCATCACTTCAACTAGCATTAGCAGAAATACAAACCTACAATAGTTTCTCCATTTTTTTTAATCAACAGCTCAAAATCACAAATATTGAAGATATCCATGACAACACCAGAACTACAACAATTACAACCCCTTAGCCCCTACAGATCCAATTCAAATCCATTAACTATCTAGATATACACCTCACCTCTTTTCCAAAAGTGTTCTTTGAGGCCAGTTACTTGCCCCTCCTAAAAAAACACTAAAAAAGACCTAAAATCATGGGCATCAAAACAAATGTCCTTGTGGGGCAGAATACAATAGATTAAGACGACGATTTTACCAACAATTCTTTATATAATACAAGCACTACCTATAGTTCTCCAAAATTACTATATAAAACAATTACAAAACACCTTATTGACTTTTGGGGTAACAAAAGACCCAGAATAAACAGACAATCACTTTACCAACAGTCTAATTCAGGAGGGCTGGGAGTCCCCAACATTGAATTATATTATAAAGCGGTAACCCTACACGAATCCTAGACTGGCATGGGTCCCATTCTGAAAAAGCATGTGTCACAATTGACTCACAAATCCTGAAAACTCCCCAAGTAGGAGCCCTATGCTGGGTACCAGAGGAAAGTAGGCCACCAATCTGCAACTCCCTGGACATTCACCAACATCTGTTAAATTCTTGCTCACAAATAATCAAGAATTATAAAGGCATTTTGACACCAAGATCCCCACTTTTTCTATTACCACTAAATGCAGAATTAATGGGAGGATTAGATAGTAGATTTGTGTGGGGCGAGGAATGGGAATACACCATTCCTCTGATTAAACTTTTAGATAAAGGGAAACTACTACCACACGAGAAAATACAAAACGATCTGTGAAACCAATTTATTTCTTGGCTAAAATATTCTCAGTTACACCACTTAATTCAGACATCTAATCAAAACACCAATTTACAAGAAACCCAACCCCATTTGAATCACTATGCCTAATAAGAACCCCAATAAAGCACAGCTGAGCATTAGCTATAGGGATAATCAGAACAGAGACACAAAATTTCCACCTTACACAACGAAATGGCAAACAGACCTTAAAGAAACATTAACACTAGCAGAATGGAAAAAAAATGTTCAAACAAGCAAATAAATCTTCAGTCTCCCCACAAATGTTATAGCTAAACAACAAAGTTTTACTTAGATGGTATCTAACACCCACTCGACTCGCAGAAATATATAGACACCGAGAATGGCACTCCTAAACGACATACCCAAACAATCTTGTACCACTGAGAAAACATATTTTACAAATCGGGATAAACAGTGCCAAATTGCTGATAGCAAGACATTGGAAAACCTTTACCACTCCCTCTAAACAAATGTGGTTAGACGGAACTTCTATATTTAGAAACAATGGGTACATAAAATGTAAATAAACATTCTTACTTCTTAAACGTCAAATTTTACCGGGAACAATTCGTAGACACCACCTTAAAGGGACACTGAACTCAAATGTTTTCTTTCGTGATTCAGATAGAGCATGCAATTTTAAGCAACTTTCTAATTTACTCCTATTATCAATTTTTCGTCATTCTCTTGCTATCTTTATTTGAAAAAGAAGGCATCTAAGTTTTTTTTTTGTTCAGAACTCTGGACAGCACTTTTTTATTGGTGGGTGAATGTATCCACCAATCAGCAAGGACAACACAGGTTGTTCACCAAAAATGGGCCGGCATCTAAACTTACATTCTTGCATTTCAAATAAAGATACCAAGAGAATGAAGAAAATTTGATAATAGGAGTAAATTAGAAAGTTGCTTAAAATTTCATGCTCTATCTGAATCACAAAAGAAAAAAATTGGGTTCAGTGTCCCTTTAAGAAAGCACCCAATTACTCCTGTCGCAATTGAAATATATATATATATATATTTATATATATATATATATATATATATATATATATATATATATATATATATATATATATATATCGAAACAAAAAGAGGGGGAACAATCTGTGCTTAGGAATATTATAGCTGCACTTTCAACAATGTACCATGATATTAAATAATATACCAAGATATCAGTGATTAGTGATGGTATGACCATACGAGAGTAATCAAATACAGTAATATCAATGAATAATTCTCCGATCATACACTGAACATTACACAATGACGATCAATCTAGCACTGTAATTAGTTACTCACATAGGTAATGAGAATGTATATATATATATACACAATAGTATCACTAAGACACATGTAAAGTCCAGCTATCCTGTAAATAAATATAAGTTGGCTGTAGATTAAATAGTCTGTATGGATTTATAAATAAACAGTTCCCTTGTGCCAGTAAATCTTTGCTGCTTCGTCTGGAGGTTAGGAGTATCCTCTTGAACAAGCGGATTCTCGTGGGTTTCTGGAAAAGAAGATGTGAAGAAGTGCACAAGAAAGGCACCCCTAGTGAAGCCTGTAGGTACAGATGCTCAAATAATAAGATGCAATTAAACCACTCACGTGATTCAACCTCAATTTGTATGAGTTATCAATCAGACCCAGGTTCTAGCTGTTTCCTCCTTGAATGTTCCTTTTCTGTTTGCCACCGATGATCCATGTATTCCTGGGCTGTGCAGAAGTCGTCTCTGAGATCTTTAAAACAGAGGTGTGGATCTGCATCCACTGCAGCACTCAGGGGCAGGTGTAGGGGCAGAACAAAAGGGGAGTGCAAATATATGTATTCAAGCAATATATTTATTGGTGCAGAATATAGACATGTGTAAACATACCAAACATACAAAGTCACAAGTTATTTCCAGTGACAGATAAAATGCAGCACTAACCGGTATAACAACAGTCTAACAAAGAGATCTGTCTAGCTACCGTTAATTCGCTGCTGTGTGATTAAATGAAATAACAAACACTGTGCTATCAAAAGTAAAAAGTCCACTAATCAAAAAAAGAATCTAACCACCACTGTGCTAAAAGGCATTCATAAGTGTTTTAGAAAGAACTGTGTCTGTTGTGATCACACACATCATTCGAAGCAATTTAATAAATTTGCAATAAAAACAGAAAATTAAGAAAAATTCCAAATAAAGAAATTACTAAATTGTAATCGGACTATGTAGTCTATATGCTGGAGTGTACCTGTGATAAGCCCCTGAGGTACATTGGACGCACTAAAAGAAATCTTAAAACCAGATGTTTGGAACACATGAAAAATATTGAAGCGGGCACACTAAATACCCCTCTTATCCAACATTTTAGCCAAAAACACAATAAAAACAAAAATGATTTCTATATTAAAGCAATAGAGCAAATTAATACTAACAAGAGAGGTGGCAGCAGACTACTCGAGCTGAGAAAAAGAGAAACTTTTTGGATCTTCTCATTAAATACTCTTGAGCCAAATGGGCTAAATAGGGACATAGATCTAGCGGCATTTCTTTAACATACAGCCTGGCGAAATATAGAAGTTTCAGTACAGCCAATATCCATTTATTTAATAGTTAAGTACATAGTCAAAGATCTGCCAGTCCCATTTGCCTGATCCTTCCACCTTCTGTGTTTCATAGTAACCCCTACAAATAGGTTTGAGTAACATAGATGTATTTGTCTTTCACTCCTTGTACACACTAGGTATCTCATCAGTAGTAATAGACTTCTATGTTTTCTTACTACTGTAAAAATGAAGCATCCGGGCTTTGATTACTATATTATCCCCTCCACACAGATATACAGCTACTATTGGGGGTAGAATGCATAGACTATAAATGAAAATTTTGGTCACTCCTGTTATATGTTAGAGTCTTCTGTGATTAAGCTTCCATAACACTATATATAGCGAGACATGGCTCAATACAGAAAGTTTTATGAGATTATATGAAATGCAGAATGCATTGAATTGTTAGATGCATTATATATTGAGCCATTTGCATTATATTGTGTGACATGTGTATCTTGTATTAGCCATATGTAGATTTACATGTCGCCTAAATTATGTTTCACATAGTTTTACATACTTTTATGAATGACCGTTTTACTATTTTTTACTATTTTAAACTTTTTTACATTTCAACATTTAATAGTTCTAACTTGGATTATTATATATTTTTTATTTTGCCTGTTCTATTTGGACAAGGCGCTTTTCTAAGTTTGAAATTAACAGTTTTTAAACATTCAGATTTTAAATAAGGGAATAGTATTTCAAGAGCATCTATGTATGTATCTTATACACTAAGATGCCCTTAAGAAATATGGCGACGGCTGTTCCCTGCTACGGACCAATAGAGCCCCACTATGCTATAAAGGACAGAATGGGAGGGGGGCGGCCCCTACCTCTGATGAAGCAACCAATAGCGTTGCGAAACGCGTAAGGCTCCGCCACCCGCCACACTCATCACCAGCTTCTCCGTACAGGCCGATAACCCCCAGCTCTCCGTATCACACACCTGGTTGTGTGGTCGGGGGTAAGCTGGTATCGAGCTGAGAGAGGGTTTGTTATTTCATTTAATCACACAGCAGCGAATTAACGGTAGCTAGACAGATCTCTTTCTTAGACTGTTGTTATACCGGTTAGTGCTGCATTTTATCAGTCACTGGAAATAACTTGTGACTTTGTATGTTTGGTATGTTTACACATGTCTATATTCTGCACCAATAAATATATTGTTGAATACATATATTTGCACTCCCCTTTTGTTCTGCCCCTACACCTGCCCCTGAGTGCTGCAGTGGATGCAGATCCACACCTCTGTTTTAAAGATCTCAGAGACGACTTCTGCACAGCCCAGGAATACAGGGATCATCGGTGGCAAACAGAAAAGGAACATTCAAGGAGGAAACAGTTAGAACCTGGGTCTGATTGATACCTCATACAAATTGAGATTGAATCACGTGAGTGGTTTAATTGCATCTTATTATTTGAGCATCTGTACCTACAGGCTTCACTAGGGGTGCCTTTCTTGTGCGCTTCTTCACATCTTCTTTTCCATATATATATATATATATATATATATATATATATATGATAAAAATAAATAAATTAAAATACACCACAATACAGATACAATTCTCCCCCCCCATGATCCCGCTTCCCCCTTTCTCTCCTTCCCCTCCTGTCTCCAACTATACATAACTTAAGCTCTACAAATGTTTTGAATCAAAATTTGTTGTACAGCACTTGATTGACATTATAGGTATTATTATTACATTCTCTGAAGAATGGTCGCTAATCCCAATCAGGTTAATTCCACAAGGAAATAAGATGTTAGCTCCATCCTAAAAGACTCCCTGACTGGACTCAGAGGATCCTCACATCTCATTAACTTCAAACCTATGGGATGTATTAATATGTTCAAAGCATCTTTTTTTTGTCTAATTAGAAGATCACATTGTATAGTCTTCTTTTCCTATGTACAACATTGCAAGATCATTCCTAATTCCAAATAAAGCTTGTTTAAAGCAAAAACAAAAAATGTTTAAACGACTTTCCAATTTGCTTCTATTATCAATTTTGCTTAGTTCTCTTGGTAGCCTTTGTTAAACAGTAATCCTAGGTGAGCTCAGGAGCGTGCATGAGTCCTTAGCCATTTGACAGCAGTTTTTGCAATGTTACACATACAAAACTGCTGGCCAGATTAGTGATTTACTGTGAAACAAATTCATTTTACTTAACTATTAGATGAATTAAACAAAACCATTTTTATATTTAGCGAACACACTGTATATGTTGTGTAACCATACTTTGAAAACATGCCCTCTCCACATTTCGCATTCATCTGCAATGGTGTTGCTGTTTTAAAAAAGCAGATAGCCCTATACTAACCTACGGAAGGCACATCAGCACAAGACCCCTTGTCTGTACAGTTAGAGTTAGTCCACAGTCCACTGGGCGACTGGGAGGTCCCAGTAACGTTGATACTGCACCTGGGGGTTCTTCGCCTTTTGTAAGTGTAACCTTTATTATTCTATACTCCTGGTTTAAACGGTAATGGGCTATGTTTCTGTGCCTTTTTCCATCTCCAGGATTCTTCTAGCAGGCCTTCCTAAGGACTATTTGGATTCGGTTCTCTAGCTGGTTGTGACGTGAGCTGGACCACGTTTATAGTTCCAGTCTGCTACAATAGCACCATAAGGGTGCGCCCCACTTGTGAGTATATTTTCATCTTGTTGGTCTTTGGTTGTCTGGTGCCCTGACGATATTAGGCCATGCTTGGCGCCTCTGTTCCTCTTCTCTTTTTAGACCACATTTCCTCAGGATGACCGTCCTATGACAGATAGCTGCCTACACTTCCATTCTATGATTGTTGTGGACATTGTGTGCTTTTTGCATTTATTTATATGTTCATGATCCACTGTTTTGGGTCTGATTTCTATATTGAGTACTTAAATTGTGTGTTCATCACTTATTCTAGCTATACTTATTGTATTTATCTTGTTGCAGGTGTTATACTCTAGTTAGCGCCCCCTACAGAGCAATGTGTGTACCGTGTGTGCACACCTATCTCTTCATATCCACTTTTTTTTAGAACACTTTACTTGGTGAATGGATTGCGAGATTGAAAAAAGCATTTCTTGCAGACCTGGTGAACCTTTTATCATCAGACCCTCAGTCACCAGCTCCTGGCCCCATGTAGGGAGATCTTCAGGATGTTTGATCTCCCCAAAGTTTCTTGCGCTGTCTGCGCACGATGATACTTAAAGGGACATGAAACCCATATGCTAAATCACTTGAAAGTGATGCAGCATAACTGTAAAAAGCTGACAATAAAATATCATATCTGTATGTAAAAAACCCGAAGATATTTTACATCAAAATGTCTTCAGCTCATAAGAGTAAGTGCTCTGTGAACAGTTTTACTTCAGTTACTGTCCAGCTACAGTTAAAAAAAACAACAACAACCAGTCAGCATCAGGCTGAGGTCATGATTTGCCTTACTGTGATCTCATTAGATTTCACAACATTTCTGCAAGATTCTATAGTGCACTTCCTTAAACTGAATAGGGAAATAACATGACTGTGCTGCACATGCCAAATGCATGCTCCCTATCAAATCCTGGGACTAACATCCTGATTGGCTGCTTTAAGTCCAATTACAATTGGATTTGGCTACTGGGGAAATGTTAAGGTGAAATATCTTTCTTTTTTATATAGAGATGTTCAGCTGATATTTCCTAGTCAGCCTTTTACAGCTATGCTGTATCACTTCCAAGTGCTTCAACATTTGGGTATCATGTCCCTTTAATGTATATGGTTTAAAAAATAAACTATGAAAAATGAGAGCTAAATCAAACATTCCAGGCTTCAATTAGTAGTAAAAATTATTATTATTATTATTATTATTAAAATTAATAATAATAGTAAAATGTATTATAATTGCATAAATAATGGATCTATAATGTTACATTAAATACAGTACATACTGTACATTTTATAATATATATTTAAAATGTATTGCTTTGTCATTTTGAAATGTACAGGCATAACTGTATCTTTAATAATAGATAGATAGCTACATCCTATTGTAATTGAATTTGATTGAGGCAGTTCTCATAACACAATAGAAACACTGTAATACTTATTTGCTGTATTTCATTTATAATGATACAATTAATCTTTGATTTTAAAATAAAATATCATTAGTCTAATTCTTACATGTTTGATTTAGATATATAAATATTTTTTTTATCCTAAAATATACTTTCGTATAATTCTCTTTTTAATCCCAGATTTCTAGTTTATCCTGGATAATATTATTTTCACACCTAGATGCTCACACATTTATCAGTGGTTATGTTTTATGTGAAATGTCTGTCAACACACATATAAATGTTACAGTACATAGTCAATTTTTCCAGAAATGTGATGCAACTGAAATTTTGATTATATGAATAGTTTAGATTATGTTAAGCCACCACTCAATGCAGTAGAATTGCATAATTAACACGTACATAATAAAAAGACAATGCAATAGCACATATTCTGAATTTCTAATAATCAGTAGATGTTTTTTCTGGAAAATTTATTTTTTCTCCCATTTTCTACGTAGGTATGGTTTACAACAAAGAATATCTAGAAAATAAAGTAAATTAGATAATGAAAATAAAATGAATAGTTGTTTAAAATTACATACTCTGGGGCTGAATTATGGCTCGTCGGAAACAGCATTTATGAAGCAGCAGTCTAAAGACCGCTGCTCCATAACTGATCCGCTGCCTCTAAGATTGCGGTCTGCAATCCGCCCGATTCTATATTATCAGGCTGATTGACACCCCCTGTTAGCGGCCGCGAATCTGCAGGGTGCGGCATTGCACAAGCAGTTCTGGTGAACAGCTTGTGCAATGATAAATGACAACAGCATATGCTGTCGGGATTCAGCGATGTCTGTCGGATATGATATGCTACAGCGTATCATGTCTCGGACAGACATTGATACATCGGCCCCTCTATCTGAATTGTTAAAGTTTAAATTTGACTTTACTGTCTCTTTAAATCACCCTTCAGCGTAAAACAACACCAAATGTGTTTAAACACAAACAGGAAAGACTCCATCATTTTAAAAAGAAATATGTTCAAAACCCAAACACACACAGACCATGATTTATAAATCTTTCCTACCACAGGCCATCAAAATATGCTGCAAAAGTACATAATTTATTAAACTAAACTACTTTTTAAAGGGTCTTATATTTTCAAATATGTTTAGAAATGTAAAAACATGTAAAGCGTGTCAGATTGTATAAAATTCCTCTAGGGCCAGCTTAGTGAATTCAGAAAAAGTAAGCTGGATCTTGACAGTAAGCAGGAATATTTTGGTAGAGAGGCTAATTAAATTATTTGTTTTTCTCCTTTGGCAGCCATTAGACATGTCCACAGATTCTGGACCAGCAGGTAAATAATAATTATCAGCTGAACAGAAGGGCATGTGTTACACATCAGGGACACACAGATGTGCTACAAAAGATTATAGATGTAAATTCATATACTTATAAAACTAAAACACTAGTAATAGTGTAGAGCCCAGTGTGGGCTTGGGGCAGGCTTAAGGCCCTGTGGGAAGAGTGGTGTAGTTGGTTTAATGGAGTGGAGTGATGGCTGGGCCAAAAGGAAGGGCCTACAATCCTAAGTGTGTGCTTTGGGTGTCATTATTAGTAGGTGAGGCACGGGAACTCTCTGCAAATGCTCGCCTAGATTACGAGTTTTGTGTTAGAGGCTGTGCGGTGCTAACGAGCTGTTTATGCTCACCGCTCAGTTACAGACAATGCTGGTATTACGGGTTTTTACAAACCCATGTGTTAGCCGCAAAAAAGTGAGCGTAGAGCAAAATTTAGCTCCACAGCTCACCTCAATACCAGCGCTGCTTACGTTAGCGGTGAGCTGGTAAAACGTGCTTGTGCACGATTTCCCCATAGGAATCAATGGGGGAGAGCCGGCTTAAAAAAAACCTAACACCTGCAAAAAAGTAGCGTAAAGCTCCTAACGCAGCCCCATTGATTCCTGTGGGGAAAATACATTTATGTCTACACCTAACACCCTAACATGAACCCCGACTCTAAACACCCCTAATATTACATTTATTAACCCCTAATCTGCCGCCCCAACATCACCGACACCTGCATTATATTATTAACCCCTAATCTGCTGCCCCCAACATCGCCGACACCTACATTATATTTATTAACCCCTAATCTGCCGCCCCCTATGTCGCCGCAACCTACCTACATTTATTAACCCCTAATCTTCCGCCCCCAATGTTGCCGCCACTATAATAAACCTATTAACCCCTAAACCTAAGTCTAACCCTAACCCTAAAACCCCCTAACTTAAATATAATTAAAATAAATCTAAATAAAATTACTACAATTAACTAAATAATTCCTATTTAAAACTAAATACTTTCCTATAAAATAAACCCTAAGCTAGCTACAATATAACTAATAGTTACATTGTAGCTAGCTTAGGGTTTATATTTATTTACAGGCAGCTTTGTATTTATTTTAACTAGGTAGAATAGTTATTAAATAGTTATTAACTATTTAATAACTACCTAGTTAAAATAAAGACAAATTTACCTGTAAAATAAAACCTAACCTAAGTTACAATTACACCTAACACTACACTATAATTAAATGAATTACCTAAATTAAATACAATTAATTACAATTAAATACAATTATCTAAAGTACAAAAAAAAACAAACACTAAATTACAGAAAATAATAAACAAATTACAAGATTTTTAAACTAATTACACCTAATCTAGTTAGTGTAACTTAGGTTAGGTTTTATTTTACAGGTAAATTTGTCTTTATTTTAACTAGGTAGTTATTAAATAGTTAATAACTATTTAATAACTATTCTACCTAATTAAAATAAATACAAAGTTGCCTGTAAAATAAAAATAAACTCTAAGCTAGATACAATGTAACTATTAGTTATATTGTAGCTAGTTTAGGGTTTATTTTATAGGCAAGTATTTAGTTTTAAATAGGAATTATTTAGTTAATGATAATAATTTTATTTAGATGTATTTAAATTATATTTAAGTTAGGGGGGTTAGAGTTAGGGTTAGACTTAGGTTTAGGGTTTAATACATTTAATATAGTGGCGGCGACGTTGGGGGCGGCAGATTAGGGGTTAATAAATGTAGGTGGCGGTGATGTTAGGGACGGCAGATTAGGGGTTAATAATATTTAACTAGTTTTGCAATGCGGAAGTGCGGCAGTTTATGGGGTTAATATGTTTATTATAGTGGCGGCGATGTCCGGTTCTGCAGATTAGGGGTTAAAATATTTATTTTGGTGTTTCCGATGGGGGGGGGGGGCTCGGTTTAGGGGTTAATAGGTAGTTTATGGGTGTTAGTGTACTTTTTAGCACTTTAGTTAAGAGTTTTATGCTACGGCATTGTAGTGTAAAACTCTTAACTACTGACTCTTAAATGCGGTACCAGGCTTGACAGGAGAGGGTCTACCGCTCACTTTTGGTCAGACTTGTAATACAGGCGCTATGCAAGTCCCATTGAAAATATAGGATACGCAATTGACGTAAGTGGATTTGCAGTATTTTCGAGTCTGGCCACAAAAGTGAGTGGTACACCTGTACCTGCAAGACTCGTAATACCAGCAGGCGTTAAAAAGCAGCATTAGGGCCTCTTAATGCTGCTTTTTAACCCTAACGCACAACTCATAATCTAGGCCGCTGTGTCTTGCCATGGGTGGAGCATTGTGGGCTTCACTGCACCTTCCGTTATTATTATTATTATTATCGGTTATTTGTAGAGCGCCAACAGATTCGCAGTGCTATAAACATAGGCGGAATACAAGGAAACATTTATAGGGATCAAATGGGTAGAGGGCCCTGCTGAGAGTTGCACTGTTGTAGTCAACTCTTAAGAAGGTGATCTACAAACAGCTGGGCTCTTAGGCTTACATGCTAAGGGGGTGCAAGGGGATAGCAATGGAGGAGAGGAATTATATAAAGAAAGGTTAGAGTAGCTTGTATGCATCCCTGAGCAGTAGAGTCTTTAGGGAACGCTTGAAGATTTCAAAACTAGGGGAGAGTCTTGTGGAGCAAGGCAGAGAGTTCCACAAGATGGGAGCCAGTCTGGAGAAGTCCTGTAAACGGGAGTGTGAGGAAGTAACAAGAGAAGAGGAGAGTAGGAGGTCATGAGCAGAGTGAAGGGGATGGGAGGGAGAGTATCTGGAGACAAGGTCTGAGATATAGGGGGGAGCAATGCAGTTGAGGGCTTTGTATGTCAGAGTGAGAATTTTGTGTTTGCTCCCGGAGACAAGAGAAAGTCAGTAAAGGGATTGGCAGAGAGGTGCAGCAGATGAAGAGCGTGTAAGGAAGATGAGCCTGGCAAAGGCATTCATTATGGATTGTAAAGGAGCTAGGTGGCAGCTGGGGAGACCAGAGAGGACAGAGTTGCAGTTATCGAGGCGGGAAAGAATGAGAGAGTGGATTAAAATCTTAGTTTTGTCTTGTTTAAGGAAATATCTAATTTTAGAGATGTTTTCAAGGTGAAAGCAACAGGATTTAGCCAAGGACTGAATGTGAGGAGTGAAAGAAGATCTGAGTCAAATGTGACCCCAAGACATTGGACATGCGGGGTAGGGGTAATCATGGAGTTGTCGATAGTTATTGAGAGATTGGGGGTGGAGATTTTGGAAGAAGGAGGAAATAAGGAGCTCAGTTTTGGAAAGATTTAGCATAAGGTAGTGAGAGGACATCCAGGAAGAGATGTGAGAAAGACAGTTAGTGACACGGGTTAGCAAGGAAGGAGATAGGTCTGGTGCAGAGAAGTAGATTTGGGTGTCATCGGCATACAAATTATATTGGAACCCGTGGGACTTTATTAGGGAACCTAATGATGACATGTAAATTGAGAAGAGAAGAGGACTGAGGACAGAGCTTTGCAGTACCCCAACAGAATGTGGTGACGGGCAGTGGAGGCCACAGAAAAGGCTAAACTTAAGGTACGGTTTCACAGCTAGGAAGAGAACCACAAGAGGGCTGTGTCACAAATGCTGAAGGATTGGAGCGTTTGGAGCAAAAAAATTTGTTCCACAGTATTGAAGGCTGCGGACAGATAAAGTAGGATAAGCAGAGTGAAGTGGCCTTTTGATTTTGCTGTAAGTAGGTCATTGGCAACCTTAATGATTTCTGTCTCTGTGGAGGGATGGGGACAAAATCCATATGCATATACCAGCTTTTCGGGAAGCTTTGAGGCAAGAGGGAGTAGGGAAATAGGGCAGTAGTTGGATGGGGAGATTGGATCGAGATAAGGTTTTTTTAAGGATAGGTGTAACGAGTACATGTTTCAGAGATAAGGGAAATATACCGGTGCTGATGGAGAGGTTAAAAATGTGTGTGAGTATAGGGGTAAGGGTAGAAGAGAGGGAGGGGAGTATCTGTGAGGGGATAGGGACAGGTAGTGAGGTGAGAGCTAATTTCATGGTTATGGGGTTTGTGGTTGATTGCGAGCGTTTGAGGGGTGAAAGAATAGAAGTATTTTGAGAGCTGATTTAGTTTCTGATGGAGTCGATATTGTTATTGAAGTGGCTGGCAAAGTCTTGAGCTGAGAGAGAAGTTGTATTAGGAGGTAGGGGTGGGTGGGGAAGAGTATTGAAAGTGGAGAACAGATGTTTTGGGTTTAAAGAAAGAGTAGAGATAAGAGTAGAGCAGTAATGTTGCTTATAGAGATTAAGGGCAGAATAGTAGGAGTTCAAGATGAACTTGTAATGAAGAAAATCAGTTGAACTCAAAGATTTACTCCAGTGCCGCTCAGCAGTACGGGAACATCTGGGTAGGTACCGTGTCAGAGGAATATGCCAGGGCTGAGGATAAGTGTGTGATTTCCGAGCTATGGTAAGAGGGGCCGGATTGTCAAGGACCAATGTAAGGGTGGAATTATAGTGGCAGATAGATTGGTCAGGGCAGGAAAAGGAAGAGATGGATGAGAGGAGAGATTGGAGGAATTAGCAAGCTGTTGCTGATCTATTGACATAATGCTTCTTTGAAGTTTGGTGTGAGGAGTAGAAGGAAGGAGAGTTGTAGGGAGGGATGTGATGTTGCAAGTGAGGAGATGGTGGTCAGAAAGAGGAGAAGGGGCCTTCCGTTGTGGGGCCTTGACCTTTTTTCTAACTTGAGAAGTTTAGTAGATCATTTTGCTGCCATCCATAGTTAAGTCCGTTATGTTTGTCATGTTGAATAAACATGACCTGTCATGGTCTTTTCCTCCTTTTTCCTTTACTTGGTCTTGTGTCTTATTTAATTACTTAAAGTTTTATGGTTACATAATTACACAGGTAACTCCCAGCTAGGGTCTTTATCGCTTTGGTCAGTATATTTTTTAGCAACATATACAGGAATTCAGTAAAGAAAGTAGAAACATTGTCTTGCAACAGGGACAACATATGGTTTGTACTGTTAGCCACGTTGCTAGACTTCTTAGAGTATAAATAATAGTTACAAATTAATTTGCAAGAACCAGATGAATGAAGGATGCTTATCATGTTTTGAGAGGAGTTCAATTGGCCTTTCGCTGTACCACTTGCTAAACAGTTAAAGTTTTTTCAAAAGTGTTGGAAAATGGGTAATTTGGCAGACCAAAATTAAGGATTTCAAGGGTTAACAAATTCTGTAGGCAAGCGTTGCATCAAAATTTTGCTTAACATACTGATTATAATTATTTAGAATTTGAAAAGGGTTTATTTGGCTGCATAAAGCCATTTATAAGCTCATAAAAAAAGATCTAAATAAATAATTTATACAGATTTTTCATTATCTAAATGAAATGATTGCTAAAGCAGAATTTGAACTCGATTTTCAGAATCTTGTTTTCTCTTACAAACTGTCTTTGTTAAAAAGTTCTCTATCACAGCAAATAAATGAGACACGACTGCCAAGGACTGTTATATCTTTCATCACAAAACTGGTGATCTGTCATCCGCCTCCAAAAATAATCCAGAGAGCATGCACACAGAGTAAGAATATGCCTCATTGTCATGTGAAGGACTATGATTTGTATTAATAAAATAAACCAAGAAAATACGTAGGTAAAAAACCATGTTCTCTTTACAACAAAGGTTGTAGTGACCATTTTAATTAAACAAACTAATGGCTGATTATGTCCTAATTGCAAAGGATGGAGTTTTCTGGTTGTAGCCATATTACCTCACCATGCAGTGATAGAAGTACAGTTTGTATTGAAATATTTGCACATTTAAATATATATTTACAATATGTTGGTATGAAATGTTAAATCTAAAAATCTCTTATAGATTGCTGAATGCATTTATTGTAAGCTAATATTTTTGATCTCCTGCAGTATGCTCAGTAATATAGTTCTTGTCTGCACCAGAAGAGCAATTTAATAATGCATGTTTTCTCTTTTTTTCATTAGACTTTAACATCTCGATTTTGCAATTACCATTTTGGCCCCTTCAGGGAGGGTTGAATAGAGGAAATTAATAGAGACAACAGTGTAATGAATTGATTTTGTAACGTCTGTTGGATTTAACGTTGAACTGTCATCTACATGTTAAGGAAGATGTTAGCTTCATTAATTAAAACGAGAGCCCTAGTGGTATATAAATAACATGTATATTGGGAAATAACTTTAATGACTTGCATCTACCTCATGTGGAGATTTTAGATAAGCTTGAAATTTTTGATTGGTGTCGCTTAAAACACTCATATTATTTAACAAAAAGGCATTCAAATTTGCTTGTTTTCAAAAAAGTTTCGCTAGATTATGAGTTGTGCGTTAGGGTTAAAAAGCAGCATTGGCCGGTCCCAATGCTGCTTTTTAACGCCCGCTGGTATTACAAGTCTTGAAATGACAGGCTCACTTTTTTGGACAGACTCGGAAATACCGCAAATCCACTTACGTCAATTGCGTATCCTATATTTTCAATGGGACTTGCATAGCGCCGGTATTGCGAGTCTGACCAAAAGTAAGCGGTAGACCCTCTCCTGTCAAGACTGGTACCGCATTTTAAAGTCAGTAGTTAAGAGTTTTACACTACAACGTCGTAGCATAAAACTCTTAACTAAAGCCCCACACATTGCGAACACTAAAATAAATATTTTAACTCCTAATCTGCCGAACCGGACATCGCCGCCACTATAATAAATGTATTAACCCCTAAACCGCCACACTCCCGCATCGCAAACACTAGTTAAATATTGTTAACCTCTAATGTGCCGTCCCTAACATCGCCGACACCTACCTACATTTATTAACCCCTAATCTGCTGCCCACAATGTCGCCACCACTATATTAAATGTATTAAACCCTAAACCTAAGTCTAACCCTAACCCCCCCTAACTTAAATATAATTACAATAAATCTAAATAAAATTACTACAATTACCTAAATAATTCATATTTAAAACTAAATACTTACCTATAAAATAAACCCTAAGTTAGCTACCATATAACTAATAGTTACATTGTAGCTAGCTTAGGGTTTATTTTTATTTTAAAGTCAAGTTTGTATTTATTTTAACTAGGTACAATAGTTATTAAATAGTTATTAACTATTTAATAACTACCTAGTTAAAATAAAGACAAATTTACCTGTAAAATAAAACATAACCTGAGTTACACTAACACCTAACACTACACTATAATTAAATAAATTAACTAAATTAAATACAATTAATTACAATTAAATAAAATTATCTAAAGTATGAAACCCCCCCACTAAATTACAGAAAATAATAAAATAATTACAAGATTTTTAAACTACTCTACTCTAAAATAAAAAAGCCCCCCAAAATAAAAAAAGCCCTACCCTACACTAAATTAATAGCCCTTAAAAGGGCCTTTTGCGGGGCATTGCCCCAAAGTAATCAGCTCTTTTACCTGTAAAAAAAAGTACAAATACCCCCCCAACATTAAAACCCACAACCAACCCTACTCTAAAACCCACCCAATCCCCCCTTACAAAAACCTAACACTAACGCCTTGAAGATCACCCTACCGTGAGACGTCTTCACCCAACCGGGCAGAAGTGTTCCTCCAGACGGGCAGAAGTCTTCATCCAAGCCGGGCAGAAGAGGTCCTCCAGATGGGCAGAAGTCTTCATCCAGACGGCATCTTCTATCTTCATCCATCCGGTGTGGAGCGGGTCCATCTTCAAGACATCCGACGCGGGTCATCCTCTTCATCCGGAGTCTTCTTACTAAATGACGGTAACTTTAAGTGATGTCATCCAAGATGGTGTCCCTTCAATTCCGATTGGCTGATAGAATGCTATCAGCCAATCGGAATTAAGGTAGAAAAAATACTATTGGCTGATGCAATCAGCCAATAGGATTGAGGTCGCATTCTATTGGCTGTTCCAATCAGCCAATAGAATGCGAGCTCAATCCTATTAGCTGATTGGATCTCTGATGAAGCGCATGTGCCCATGCGTGAAACGCGTCAGATAGGAGCCTACCCTGTGCCATTTACGGTAGCCTGTTCCTGAATAAACCATAATCATTTACTGGATGACTCAGCATTTCTTTTTCCTCGTTAATAAATGTAGTTAGGTTGCAGCGACATTGGGGGCAGCAAATTAGGGGTTAATAAATATAATGTAGGGAAAGGCGATGTTGGGGGCAGCAGATTAGGGGTTCATAACTATAATGTAGGTGGCGGCGGTGTCCAGAGCGGCAGATTAGGGGTTAATAATATAATGTAGGTTGCGGCGATGTCGGGGGTGGCAGATTAGGGGATAATAAGTGTAAGATTAGGGGTGTTTAGACTCGGGGTTCATGTTAGGGTGTTAGGTGTAGACATAAAATGTGTTTCCCCATAGGAATTAATAGGGCTGTGTTAGGAGCTTTACGCTGCTTTTTTGCAGGTGTTAGGTTTTTTTCAGCCGACTCTCCCCCATTGATTCCTTAGTGGAAAACGTGCACAAGCACATTTTAGCAGCTTACCGCTAACGTACTGGTATTGAGGTGAGATGTGGAGCAAAATTTTGCTCTTCGTTCACTTTTTTGCGGTTAAAGCCGGGTTTCTAAAAACCCATAATACCAGTGCTGTCTGTAAGTGAGTGGTGAGCTTAAATTTCTCACTAGCACCGCACCCCTCCTAATGCAAAACTCGTAATCTAGGTGTTTGTTTTTTCAATTTCTTTCTAGTTAAGTTACTGGCTTAGTTAAAATTTGATTTCTTTTAAGTGCTCACAGATACAAAAAGCAAACAAAAAAATACACATTTAATGATTAAAAGAATAATTTTCTAGCAAAAAAATTAAATAAATAAAATTTTAAAAATATTTATAATATGCAGGGCTAGAAATTCCTACTTATTCACTAGACCCAGAGGACTTGTGAAACATTAAACTTTTTATTACATATAATCTGTAGTGGACTAGTTACCTTTTTTCCCTAATTAGTTTTTTTTTGTTTTAACTACAAACCTGTAGTGATATACTTCCACTCCTAAGAATGTGTGAATACTGCTCCCCTGCAATTTAATTTGTGTTTATAAGATTCTGTGTTTACACAAACTGGGCTAGATTATGAGTGGCGTGCTATCGTTTGTGCTAGCAATAAGAGGTGAGATAATGTATAATCTGAAACCTACGCCACCTGTAAATTCACTTTGCACATAATGAGAATCACATATATGGCGCTGGCAGATAATATACTGCCATAAGTCGGATAAACTGGCGAGGTTCAGAAATGTGCGGAAATAGTCATTTCTGGAGTCACCAGTGACTTATGACAGTTTGGCACCTAAGTAAAAAACAAAAAAAAATTAAACACCCGTAGAAATCTAACCCGCCTCCAAAAAATTAACACGACATGTCAAAACCCCTATATCTGCCATCGCCCCACATCACAACTAATAATCACCATCCCCCACAACACAATCTACCTATTTAAACTATTAACCCCTAATCTGCCAACCCCCACATCGCAAAGTACCTAATAAATCTATTAACTGCTCTTTTACTTAAAAAAAAAACAAATGAACCCGTAATTAACAGTAAAACACCCAACCCCCCAAAATAAAAAAGACCTAACTGTAAAAAAACTGTTTTATATTGGGGAACCTTGCATTCTTATTGGCTGAAAATGTCAAATCAGCCATTAGGATGAGTGTTTTTTTTTAGATTAGGGCTTTTTAATTTTTGTAATGGGCACTAAAGAGCTGATTACCCTTATAAGGGCAATACCCATACAAATGCCCCTTTAGATTTTTTTATTTTGGGGGGTTGTGTGGGTGGGGGTTCTTACTGTTAGAGGTAAATTTGTATTTTGTAAAGTAAAAGAGCTGTTAAACCTAGGGCAATGCCCTACAAAAGGCTGCCTTCTAAGGGCTATTGGTAGTTTAGTATTAGATTAGAGGGTGTTTTTATTTTGGGGTGGCTTTTTTGTTTTGACAATGGGCACCCCTGCCTAGTTCCATTTCTAATTTTGATTGGTTTAGATTGATATCCCAATAATTTGACATACGCTTCCTGTTCAGACTATAATGATTTTTATGCCTCGTGAAATGGTCCTGTTAACCCAAACTTAGTTAGGACTGCATGCATGTAATCCCAATTTATTATTTCGAATGCCTTCTCTGCATTCGAGAGAAACAGAGAAGGCACTCCTTTTGTAGAGGTCCAATCTATAAGCTCCACAACTTTGCAGATGTTATCTGGTGCTTCCCTTTGTTTTATAAACCCTACTTAGTCAATATGGATTAATTTCGTAATTGGAGTGGCCAATCGATTTGCTAAATTTTTTGTGAGAAGTTTAAGATTTTGGTTAATAAGGGATATGGGCCTATAGTTTTTACAATGTTGTTTACTTTTCCCTGGTTTTGGGATGACTGAAATCCTCGCTAATAACATCTCTGGTGGGGGATCTCTTTTCCCTCCATTGTAGAGTTAAATAATTTGACCAGTTGCATTGTTAAAGTTAGTTGGAGGTCTTTATAAAAATGTCCTGCATATCCATCTGGACCAGGGGCCTTATTTCTTTTTAATTCTCTTATGGCTAAAGCGACTTCTTGTGTTGTTGTAATTGGGGCTTTTAACATATTTAGATATTTTTGTGATAATTGATTAAGTGTGCTAGATCCCAGAAACTCATCTAACTTTTCAGATGTATTACTGTCTTGGAGGGGTGTATAAAGATTATATAGGGTTGTATAGTACTCAGCAAATGTATTTGTAATAGGTAGAGGATCATTGGTAGTTTCCCCATTTGTTAGTTGAATCTGTGGTACTGTGGTGGCTCTAGTGATGTATTTTAGCTTGTTAGCAAGCATTCTGTCGGGTTTATCGCTGTATAAATAATATTGGGAATCTGCTGCTTTAATTGAATTTATTGCCTCTTTATTTAATAATTGATTAAGTACCTATTTTTTATCTTTTAAAGTTCTAGATATTTATTTTTTTAGAATGTAGTAAGAATTGGGATCGCAAAATACTTATTTCTTCTTGCAGAGCTTTTATTTTTGCACTTTTTGCTTTTTTAACTTTGCTCGTCAATATTCCTCTGGTATATACCTTTAGAGTCCCCCAGATGTATGTTGGGTTAGAGGTCCTGCCTTCATTAAGTGTGACAAATTCTGTTATTTGTTGGTGCAGATTTTGTTTTATCACATCATCTCTGAGTAGGCTAGGGTGTAAAGCCCAAGACCTAGTTCTCTGTGGATTTATCATACCTCTGAGTGTGATTTCTATTATTGCCTGATCTGACCATTGGTAATTATTCATTGTTGCTGTGTCTACTAAAGGATATAATATCTGGCTAGTGAGTAAGTAATCAATTCTGGAGTGTGTGCCATGTACCGCTGAATAATAAGTATAGTCTCGTTCCTGTTTGTTAAGTGCTCTCCAACAGTCAATAAGATTGTGATCTAAAAGGAGGTCTCTAAGTAATCTCTGTGTTTGAATAGTGTTAGCTGTAGTATTCTTATCTTTTGTGGTCCTATCCAGTTTATTATCGAGCATCATATTAAAGACTCCTCCTATAATGGTTTTGTATCTTTTCCATTGTGTTAGGTGTTTGCTAAGGTTAGAAATAAATGGGGCATGGTGATCATTCACTATTACTATTATAACTCTCCCTGTTTTATCTCTGATTACCTCTTCTTCTTTAAAATTCAATGAAGAATGCAATAATAAAGAAACACCACACTTCTTTTTGCTACTTATGGCATGATATTGAGTGGGGTATAGTTTGTACCAGTATTTAGGGGTGCAATGTGATATGAAGTGGGTTTCTTGAATCATTATGATGTGATCTTTCATGGCCTTATATTCTGAAATAGCTTTTTTCCTTTTAATGTTAGAGTTGAGACCTCTAACAATATGTGAAATTACCTTGAAATGCATGAGGTCTGTAGAATTTCAATCGTATTTGGAAGTGAAATTTTCTGATCTAGGATGATGGTTTTTGTGAGTAAAATATGGTATCTATGTATCTAATAGAGGTTGAGAGTTTCTCTTGACATGTAAATAATCTTAACAATTGTTTTATACAGCATAAAATGCATTGAAGTACATAACGATGGTTTAACTTAACAGGGAAGACTTGATGTATCCAAACCAATACAACAATAACAGTAATAAAAATGTAACAATTGAACATAAACTCTTCAAAACAACTGGTTGCGTTTTGTGAAGGCCAAATCATGTCTTATTATTTGTCTTGGCTAGATTAGTTCAGAACTATATAGTTAAACTTTATCATAAGAGAAAGGGGGGTGAAGAGGATGGGTATGAGGAAATGGGGTTATAAGGTGGATAGGGTGGAAGTTAGGAAAGTTGGATAAGGGAGGGGGTAAGGAAAATGAGGGGTGGGGAGGGGGGTAAAGGAAATAACAAGGTAGAAGACCTTATTACATTATAACATCATTGTAAATAAATTGTCTATTTCAGTGTTTCAAGAATAGTTTTATATTTATAGTCAGTCACTAATACCAACAAATAGTGTAAGTTCAAATACCCTTGTTGGAACTCTCTTCAAGAAGGAATAGATTCTTCAGCATTAGATGAGTTGGAGTCAAACATGAGACTCGATCTTGGTTTAGCTTTCTTATATTTATCATTTTCCCCCCAACCAGAGTCCAGTCTCTCTAGAATGTTTTCCTCTGTGGTTTTGGAGATGTTAAAAGTTCTGGGTTTTCTGTGTTGATGTGTAAACGAGTCAGTAATGATGTGCCCTCTTACACCATTGTACAGGAGTATGTGGAATTTAAATGTGTGAAGATCAGCTTGAACTGAAAATTCCAGCGATACTTAATTTTAGCTTTTATTAGCGCCTGTACTATAGGTTTTATTTCTAGTTGTTTTTTGAGTGTTGTTGGTGAGAGGTCTGTATAGATCTGAATGGAATGTTCTTCATAACTTAGGTTGCAAGATAATCTAGCAGCTTTGAGAATTGATTATTTTATATGAAAGTAATGTAATTTCACAATGATATCTCTAGTGGAGAATTGTGATGGTTTGGTTAGTGCTCTATGCATTAATAGCATACTAATTTCCATGTCATAGCATACTAATTTCCATGTATCCTTCCGGTAAATTTCTAATACGCAAATTAGATCGACGTGATCTGTTTTCCAGGTCCTCCACTTGTTATTCTAGACTTCTGATATATTCTGAGTGGTCTTGTATTGTTTGTTGTATATGCGGGATTTCTTCGGTAATATCATTCAGTTTTTCTTCCAATTCTGATGTCCGCCCTCTGATATCTATGATATCTATTTTGAGGTCTGGCAATGCTGTTTTGAGTTCTTCATGAAACATAGCCTTGATCTGTGATAACAATTCTTTATTTGGAGCACCTGTGGAGGCCTCCATAGTTGTAATAGTTGTATTTGTAGGAGTTTCAGGCGTCTCATCAGATTTTACCGTTGTGTTTTTTTCTAGGGCTTTTTGTTTCATTTGAATCCTGGAAAGGCAGTCGGTTTGATTCTTATTTTTCATGGTTGCCCACTATTCTGGTGATTCTTTCTCTATTGCGTAGCAAAATCCACAAGAAGGAATGATGTGTTATGTTATGTTCCCTTTCACTATATTTGATCCGTAGGTAAATTAAACTTTATTATGATTAAAACATCTTCCACCTGTTGGATAAAGAGTAACATTTACATTAAAGCATTATATCTCCGTTCTGAGCCAGCTTGCACTAAGTAATGCTTCACTTCAAGCTATTATTTTCTAGCTAAAACACTATGGCCTAGATTTGGAGTTCGGCGGTAAAAGGGCTGTTAACGCTCCGCGGGTTTTTTTCTGGCCGCACCATAAATTTAACTCTGGTATCGAGAGTTCAAACAAATGCTGCGTTAGGCTCCAAAAAAGGAGCGTAGAGCATTTTTACCGCAAATGCAACTCTCGATACCAGAGCTGCTTACGGACGCGGCCGGCATCAAAAACGTGCTCGTGCACGATTCTCCCATAGGAAACAATGGGGCTGTTTGAGCTGAAAAAAAACCTAACACCTGCAAAAAAGCAGCGTTCAGCTCCTAACGCAGCCCCATTGTTTCCTATGGGGAAACACTTCCTACGTCTGCACCTAACACCCTAACATGAACCCCGAGTCTAAACACCCCTAACCTTACACTTATTAACCCCTAATCTGCCGCCCCCGCTATCGCTGACCCCTGCATATTATTTTTAACCCCTAATCTGCCGCTCCGTAAAACGCCGCCACCTACGTTATCCCTATGTACCCCTAATCTGCTGCCCTAACATCGCCGACCCCTATGTTATATTTATTAACCCCTAATCTGCCCCCCACAACGTCGCCGACACCTACCTACACTTATTAACCCCTAATCTGCCGAGCGGACCGCACCGCTACTATAATAAAGTTATTAACCCCTAATCCGCCTCACTAACCCTATCATAAATAGTATTAACCCCTAATCTGCCCTCCCTAACATCGCCGACACCTACCTTCAATTATTAACCCCTAAACTTCCGATCGGAGCTCACCGCTATTCTAATAAATGGATTAACCCCTAAAGCTAAGTCTAACCCTAACACTAACACCCCCCTAAGTTAAATATAATTTTTATCTAACGAAATAAATTAACTCTTATTAAATAACTTATTCCTATTTAAAGCTAAATACTTACCTGTAAAATACATCCTAATATAGCTACAATATAAATTATAATTATATTATAGCTATTTTAGGATTTATATTTATTTTACAGGCAACTTTGTAATTATTTTAACCAGGTACAATAGCTATTAAATAGTTAAGAACTATTTAATAGTTACCTAGTTAAAATAATAACAAATTTACCTGTAAAATAAATCCTAACCTAAGTTATAATTAAACCTAACACTACCCTATCAATAAATTAATTAAATAAACTACCTACAATTACCTACAATTAACCTAACACTACACTATCAATAAATTAATTAAACACAATTCCTACAAATAAATACAATTAAATAAACTAGCTAAAGTACAAAAAATAAAAAAGAACTAAGTTACAGAAAATAAAAAAATATTTACAAACATAATAAAAATATTACAACAATTTTAAACTAATTACACCTACTCTAAGCCCCCTAATAAAATAACAAAGCCCCCCAAAATAAAAAATTCCCTACCCTATTCTAAATTAAAAAAGTTACAAGCTCTTTTACCTTACCAGCCCTGAACAGGGCCCTTTGCGGGGCATGCCCCAAGAATTTCAGCTCTTTTGCCTGTAAAAAAAAACATACAATACCCCCCCCCCAACATTACAACCCACCACCCACATACCCCTAATCTAACCCAAACCCCCCTTAAATAAACCTAACACTAAGCCCCTGAAGATCTTCCTACCTTGTCTTCACCATCCAGGTATCACCGATCCGTCCTGGCTCCAAGATCTTCATCCAACCCAAGCGGGGGTTGGCGATCCATAATCCGGTGCTCCAAAGTCTTCCTCCTATCCGGCAAGAAGAGGACATCCGGACCGGCAAACATCTTCTCCAAGCGGCATCTTCGATCTTCTTCCATCCGGTGCGGAGCGGGTCCATCTTGAAGCAGGCTGATGGAATGATGGAATCAGCCAATCAGAATCAAGTTCAATCCGATTGGCTGATCCAATCAGCCAATCAGATTGAGCTCGCATTCTATTGGCTGTTCCGATCAGCCAATAGAATGCGAGCTCAATCTGATTGGCTGATGGGATCGGCCAATCGGATTGAACTTGATTCTGATTGGCTGATTCCATCAGCCAATCAGAAAATTCCTACCTTAATTCCGATTGGCTGATAGAATCCTATCAGCCAATCGGAATTCGAGGGACGCCATCTTGGATGACGTCCCTTAAAGGAACCGTCATTAGTCGGGAGACATCGGAAGAAGAGGATGGATCCGCGTCGCCTGCTTCAAGATGGACCCGCTCCGCACCGGATGGAAGAAGATCGAAGATGCCGCTTGGAGAAGATGTTTGCCGGTCCGGATGTCCTCTTCTTGCCGGATAGGAGGAAGACTTTGGAGCACCGGATTATGGATCGCCAACCCCCGCTTGGGTTGGATGAAGATCTTGGAGCCAGGACGGATCGGTGATACCTGGATGGTGAAGACAAGGTAGGAAGATCTTCAGGGGCTTAGTGTTAGGTTTATTTAAGGGGGGTTTGGGTTAGATTAGGGGTATGTGGGTGGTGGGTTGTAATGTTGGGGGGGGGGGTATTGTATTTATTCTTTTACAGGCAAAAGAGCTGAAATTCTTGGGGCATGCCCCGCAAAGGGCCCTGTTCAGGGCTGGTAAGGTAAAAGAGCTTGTAACCTTTTTAATTTAGAATAGGGTAGGGAATTTTTTATTTTGGGGGGCTTTGTTATTTTATTAGGGGGCTTAGAGTAGGTGTAATTAGTTTAAAATTGTTGTAATATTTTTCTTATGTTTGTAAATATTTTTTTATTTTCTGTAACTTAGTTCTTTTTTATTTTTTGTACTTTAGCTAGTTTATTTAATTGTATTTATTTGTAGCAATTGTGTTTAATTAATTTATTGATAGTGTAGTGTTAGGTTAATTGTAGGTAATTGTAGGTAGTTTATTTAATTATTTTATTGATAGGGTAGTGTTAGGTTTAATTATAACTTAGGTTAGGATTTATTTTACAGGTAAATTTGTTATTATTTTAACTAGGTAACTATTAAATAGTTCTTAACTATTTAATAGCTATTGTACCTGGTTAAAATAATTACAAAGTTGCCTGTAAAATAAATATTAATCCTAAAATAGCTATAATATAATTATAATTTATATTGTAGCTATATTAGGATTTATTTTACAGGTAAGTATTTAGCTTTAAATAGGAATAAGTTATTTAATAAGAGTTAATTTATTTCGTTAGATAAAAATTATATTTAACTTAGGGGGGTGTTAGTGTTAGGGTTAGACTTAGCTTTAGGGGTCAATCCATTTATTAGAATAGCGGTGAGCTCCGATCGGAAGTTTAGGGGTTAATAATTGAAGGTAGGTGTCGGCGATGTTAGGGAGGGCAGATTAGGGGTTAATACTATTTATGATAGGGTTAGTGAGGCGGATTAGGGGTTAATAACTTTATTATAGTAGCGCTCAGGTCCGCTCGGCAGATTAGGGGTTAATAAGTGTAGGCAGGTGTCGGCGACGTTGAGGGGGGCAGATTAGGGGTTAATAAATATAATATAGGGGTCGGCGGTGTTAGGGGCAGCAGATTAGGGGTACATAGGGATAACGTAGGTGGCGGCGATTTGCGGTCGGAAGATTAGGGGTTAATTATTGTAAGTAGCTGGCGGCGACGTTGTGGGGGGCAGGTTAGGGGTGAATAAATATAATACAGGGGTCGGCGGGGTTAGGGGCAGCAGATTAGGGGTACATAGGGATAACGTAGGTGGCGGTCGGCAGATTAGGGGTTAAAAATTTTAATCGAGTGGCGGCGGTGTGGGGGGACCTCGGTTTAGGGGTACATAGGTAGTTTATGGGTGTTAGTGTACTTTAGGGTACAGTAGTTAAGAGCTTTATAAACCGGCGTTAGCCAGAAAGCTCTTAACTCCTGCTATTTTCAGGCGGCTGGAATCTTGTCGTTAGAGCTCTAACGCTCACTGCAGAAACGACTCTAAATACCGGCGTTAGAAAGATCCCATTGAAAAGATAGGCTACGCAAATGGCGTAGGGGGATCTGCGGTATGGAAAAGTCGCGGCTGAAAAGTGAGCGTTAGACCCTTTAATCAATGACTCCAAATACCAGCGGGCGGCCAAAACCAGCGTTAGGAGCCTCTAACGCTGGTTTTGACGGCTACCGCCCAACTCTAAATCTAGGCCTATGAGCCCAATGTGTTACTAGGTCTTCGCTTCTACTGGTGGGCCTATCTGGAGCTGTGACTCAAGTATTCAATTTTCTTTGAGACTCTTCCTATTAGTCCCCTTAACTTGTTTCATCCTTGATCGGTTGCAGTATCAAGAAATGGTTGGGGAGCATGTAGATGGTATATGAAAAGAGCTTGAGTCACTTTGATAGGTGTCTGTTAGTGCGTTGGTATTTACATCTTTACATTATGGACAGGTTAGCACACTCTAAATTTTACAGAGATTGGTATGTGAGCAGGGCGGCAGGGATAAGAGATGGCAGGAAACCAAAACTATCCCCAGTAGTACACCAGAGAACCTGACTGTAGGCAGAGGAGAAGGTCTGTGCTGTCTCAAGGATCTACAGAGGTCAGAGAAGAAGGTGGTGTATGCTGCTCTATATATGTTTAAAGCTGTATCACCTTTCTGCAGTCTGGGGTGGGACTTAAATATTAGTTTGGCCCCTGTAGTTTAAAAGTAGTTTCCATGGGATATGGATGAAAAAGCTTTTGCCATGGTGGGAGCTGTATCAAAGTTCTGCTGCTTATAGTATTGACCGGTTTAGAGCCCTAACACCCGGCAATTATGAGAAGAAGGAAAAAATGATCCCAATGGGAGTTTCCTCATGGAAGTCTCTGATGTGTCCGGTGAACCCCAAAGGTGTATTATAGTGAGACTGGGGGAGCTGCTGTGAGGGTATGTCCTGCACGCTGATTATTGCCTGCTGAAATGTCTGACAGTGTAAGTCTAAAATGGCATCTCTTAGATGGGACTCTGGCAGCTGCAGTTGTCTATTGTGCCATGGGATGTAGTTAGGCTGTTTTTTCAAGGCCGTGGCTCTCCGATGCAACGGTGCTGCCAAATGGAAAAGTAGACAACCCCATCTTCCCAACAGATGGGGTGTGTCTCCACTGCACAAGAAAGAAGTAAGTAGGTCCGCTGCAAAAATGAGAGTAAAATCTCACGGCTAGATTTGGAGTTTGGCGGCCAAAGGGGTGCGTTAGCTACGCGTGCTTTTTTTCCCCGCAGATTGAGCTCGCATTCTATTGGCTGATCGGAACAGCCAATAGAATGCGAGCTCAATCTGATTGGCTGATTGGATCAGCCAATCGGATTGAACTTGATTCTGATTGGCTGATTCCATCAGCCAATCAGAATTTTCCTACCTTAATTCCGATTGGCTGATAGAATCCTATCAGCCAATCGGAATTCGAGGGACGCCATCTTGGATGATGTCCCTTAAAGGAACCGTCATTCTTCAGTTGGACGTCGGAGGAAGAAGATTGATCCGCGCTGGAGGTCTTCACGATGGAGCCGTTCCTTATCGGATGAAGATAGAAGATGCCGCTTGGATCAAGATGGTTGCCGGTCTGGATCGCCTCTTCTTCCCGGATAGGATGAAGACTTTGGAGCCTCTTCTGGACCTCTTCAGCCGCAGGATTATGGATCGCCAGCCCCCGCTTGGGTTGGATGAAGATTTCGGAGCCAGGACCGATCGGCGATACCCGGCGAGGTGAAGATAAGGTAGGAAGATCTTCAGGGGCTTAGTGTTAGGTTTATTTAAGGGGGGTTTGGGTTAGATTAGGGGTATGTGGGTGGTGGGTTGTAATGTTGGGGGGGGTATTGTATGTTTTTTTTTACAGGCAAAAGAGCTGAATTCTTTGGGGCATGCCCCACAAAAGGTCCTTTTAAGGGCTGCTAAGGTAAAAGAGCTTTGAACTTTTTTAATTTAGAATAGGGTAGGGCATTTTTTTATTTTGGGGGGCTTTGTTATTTTATTAGGGGGCTAGAGTAGGTGTAATTAGTTTAAAATTGTTGTAATATTTTTCTAATGTTTGTAAAAAAAAAATTATTTTTTGTAACTTAGTTCTTTTTTATTTTTTGTACTTTAGTTAGTTTATTTAATTGTAGTTATTTGTAGGTATTGTATTTAATTAATGTATTGATAGTGTAGTGTTAGGTTTAATTGTAGGTAATTGTAGGTATTTTATTTAATTAATTTATTGCTAGCGTAGTGTTAGGTTTAATTGTAACTTAGGTTAGGATTTATTTTACAGGTAATTTTGTAATTATTTTAACTAGGTAACTATTAAATAGTTATTAACTATTTAATAGCTATTGTACCTGGTTAAAATAATTACAAAGTTACCTGTAAAATAAATATAAATCCTAAAATAGCTACAATATAATTATAATTTATATTGTAGCTATATTAGGGTTTATTTTACAGGTAAGTATTTAGCTTTAAATAGGAATAATTTATTTAATAAGAGTTAATTTATTTCGTTAGATTTAAATTATATTTAAGTTAGGGGGGTGTTAGGGTTAGGGTTAGAATTAGCTTTAGGGGTTAAAAAATGTATTAGAATAGCGGTGAGCTCCGGTCGGCAGATTAGGGGTTAATGCTTGAAGTTAGGTGTCGGCGATGTTAGGGAGGGCAGATTAGGGGTTAATACTATTTATTATAGGGTTATTGAGGCGGGAGTGAGGCGGATTAGGGGTTAATAACTTTATTATAATAGCGGCGCGGTCCGGTCGGCAGATTAGGGGTTAATAAGTGTAGGCAGGTGGAGGCGACGTTGTGGGGGGCAGATTAGGGGTTAATAAATATAATATAGGGGTCGGCGGTGTTAGGGGCGGCAGATTAGGGGTACATAGGGATAACATAGTTGGCCGCAGTGTACGGAGCAGAAGATTAGGGGTTAAAAAATTTAAATATAGTGGCGGCGATGTGGGGGGACCTCGGTTTAGGGGTACATAGGTAGTTTATGGGTGTTAGTGTACTTTAGAGCACAGTAGTTAAGAGCTTTATAAACCGGCGTTAGCCCAGAAAGCTCTTAACTACTGACTTTTTTCTGCGGCTGGAGTTTTGTCGTTAGATTTCTAACGCTCACTTCAGCCACGACTCTAAATACCAGCGTTAGAAAGATCCCATTGAAAAGATAGGATACACAATTGACGTAAGGGAATCTGCGGTATGGAAAAGTAGTGGCTGTAAAGTGAGCGTTAGACCCTTTAATGACTGGCTCCAAATACCAGAGGGCGGTAAAAACCAGCGTTAGGAGCCTCTAACGCTGGTTTTTACGGCTACCGCCCAACTCTAAATCTAGGCCTCTGTTTTTACACCGCCTTTGTGAGAATTAGTCACAAATGCGACTGCACTCTCTCTCATGCTGACTTTTTAACTTTTAACTTGTAATAAGATAGCTAATGCGGGAACACAAATTTTTTACTTTGAGCACAGTTAGTGCGCGAACACAAAAAACATTTAGCATACAACTTGTAATTTGGCCCTCATTCAGGGAGGAAGCAAGTGTAAATAACTGTCCAGATGTCAGGCCACAGCAAGCAGGGTAATGCACTGGTATTCTGTTATAGCCAAAGTCCTGATCCAAAGACAGGGTGTCACCAGAAAAGATAATCCTATCTAGAGCACACATGGAATGACTCAATAGATGAGCCCAAACTGTGTGGGAGAACATCTTTTAAAGATAGTGCAAAGCAACATCTGTATTGCACAAGGCTGCATTCCCAAAGTGGAAAATCGCTATGGGACATTCCAAAACTACAACTAGCACTTTGCTGCAGTTTGACAAACCCTGTTGGATAAAGACCGAATATTGCCAAAGGTATATCATTGTATTATTCTGGTTAACTGGAGTCCTGTAAGACATAACTCCACCATCCTTTCACAGTATTAGTTTTTATCCTTCTGTACTGTTTGGGATACCTAGAAAGGTAAGTCTTTAGAGATACAACCACAACAAATGCATGAGTCAAAAAGAATACAATGGAATGGGTATTTCAGGGGTACATTTTCTATTAGTCTCCATGATTTTACCTTAAAACCAGACACAGTTTTTTTGAGTCCAAATAGATTTCATTTACTTCCACAATGATAATTTTAGTTTAGAAATTCTGGCAACTATTTAAAATGACATTCTAGTGTCCACAACACATTTTTTAATAAAAAAAAAAACAAGAGGGTTTAAAGTACATTTAAGATGTGTAACTTTACATGTTCTCACAACCCACATACAGTTACAAGCATGCACATGTGGTTGAGACCAATATAGAAACTGTATAGTAAACAAAGTCAAGAAGGGAACTAGGAAAGATTCTTACCTATTATACTGACAATACTATAATCTTATCCCCAACTACAAGAAATTATGATTCAGTGTTACTATAGATAAAGTATATCCCCTGAACTATTAGAATGGGCAACACTGCAGCAAATAAAAGTTGCTTTAACCCCTTTAATACAAGGGATGGTTGTAATCTATTGCTTTGTAGTGAGTTGCTGCTAGGTAGCAAGCTACTGCAAAACAAAATAGTGCACCAAGCCCCACAGTACACACAACATAAAAACAAATACTTTTATTCCAGATAATTCAACACTGCCTGTGTGTAGCAGAGGCGGGCGGACAGCTTCGCGAGTTAAGAAGCTGTCCGCCCGCCGTTTAGTACATGGCGCCCACAGTGTGTTTTAGATGTTTTAAACACAGTTTTGTTTTCTCTTGTGTAAATAGTACGTTTTAATGTATTGGGGACTCACCTATGAGGTCAAATTTGATGTGGAGAAAATATGATACTGAGCCCCCTTTTTCATACACATTTAGTGATTGTACGCATGTTTTTTTTGTGTGTACATAAAATAGGGATTTTTTTTCATTGCAGCAGTCTAGTATTTTAATTTTAATGCAGATAATTATAGTTTAGGTCCAGGTTATTAAGCAGTGTGAGCTGCTTTAAAGCCCTTTGCAAGCCTGCTTGCTGCAAGATAAGCAGCAGTGGTTGTCCACCTGCAACTTCTTAACCTTCACCACCTCTGAAGTGGTGGAGTTAGGAAAGGCGTTGCAATTGCAGGCACTCAGGTTCTCTAGTTGAGAATCAAGTCCGTCCATTATTTAATAAATGATGGCTCTTTTTCCCTTCCTGTCTTTTCATTGTATGTAAGATCCACAGAGACACACTGATAATCAAATAAAACCAAAATGTATTTATTGTTTGATTATATATATATATTTTCTGAAAATGACACTGGTTTACACATCAATTATTGTGTTCTATCTATCTAATTTGTCTTGTCTAACTCCTTAAGGAAATGGATTTCCATGGAAGAATCAGTGTATACAAATCTCAGTTATTTTGTAATTTTCATCAATAAAATCTTTTACAACCTCATAATCTGTAGTCAAAGCACTTACGCTGGAACATCTTTCCCCAGAGTATGTCTGCCTCTGGAAGTTTATACATCATTCTTATTAAAATGTGCCCCCTCTGCTACGCAGCATTATGGATGTCTTTAATGATTCTACAATACCATGTTATAAATCTTTGCTGTCAACATGCCAGTCTTGATGTATCATACCACTCCTCTAGCCCGTCTGTCAAAGCACAGAACCTTTAATGTTTAATTATTTCCAGCTGTTCCAGCTACAAATTGTATCTGCAGTTTTTAAGTGCTTGTATATATATTCTTCCATTTGCTCAGCTCAAATTAAGATTAGTTTATATCTATCTATCTATCTATCTATCTATCTATCTATCTATCTATCTATCTATCTATCTATCTATCTATCAATTATCTATCATTTATTTATTATATATCTATCAATCTATCTATCTATCTATCTATCTATCTATCTATCTATCTATCTATCTATCTAATCTATCTAATGTTTAAAAGCACAAACAAACAAATGAGGAGCACCGAGCTGGGTAGGGTTAAAAATTAAATATGTAATAAGAAAAAGAAAATATACAACAAACCTTATAGCTGCACTCTTTGTCTAATAAACCTTTTTACTGTATCATTATAGTTAACATACACTATAATAATAATACTGTGCACAGCTTACATAAAGCCTGCATTTCATCATAGTAATGAGTTAGGGAAATACATATCCCACCATAAATACACCAAATACCATACAAGGAAGGAAACTAGCACAACATAATAACAAACTGCAAAAATATGGGGACAGATAGTTAGCCAATATTGCAGCAAATACGTAATACTTATCACAGAATGTCCACAAATGAAGGATAGTCAGTTGTGTGAGCCGTAAGACTGAAGAAAAAATGGCCCAAAAATAACATCCACAGAAGTAGGTGATAAGTCCCATGTGCCGTAAGGAAAAGAGTTTTAGCAAATTATTGTATCCGCCCAACGTCTTTTTGTAACTCCTTGGTTGTAAGGTTTTTCCAAAGACCCAAAGTAGACACAGTCTTTATTGTGCGCTTGCTAAATTTGGTGTAAGTGATCCTGGAAGGAGTGCGTTAATCTCAAACATGGCCAGAAACCAGGTTTCCCCAGTAAAAGCTAGCCGTGGAGAAATCGATTAGATTTACCCCGATACCTTCTACACTTGCACTCTGCTTGAGCTGTTCCTTGAACTGACAGTGATTATAAACTATTAGCTTAGAACTTTTACGTTATATTTAATATCCAACAGATTTATAAAAAATTACCTAAGCTGCTTTCATTATTGAGGCCATTTGGTACTAGCGTCCCTATGTTGAAAATCCATTTACTTTCACGCTGGAGCAATATTCTATCAATATTACCCCCTCTAATCCCCAGGTTAACCCTATCTATGCCGATAATCCTAAAATCACATGGAGAAGAGTTATGATACTCTGTAAAGTGTCTCGCTATCTTAGAGGTTGATACCTCATGCTCAATATCTCGTAAGTGTTCTAGTGTCCAGTCATGGAAGACTCTAGTGGTCTTAACCACATAGTAAAGGGGGCAACTGCATTTTGCCAGGTAAACCAGTCCTTCAATCCTGCAAGTTATCTTGCTTCTAATTCTATATACCTTGCCATTTCTATCATAAAAAAAACATATTTTATCTATGTGATTGCAAGCCTTGCATTGTTTGCAAGGATAGCAGCCAGGTTCTATATTGACTTTTTAAAGCCAATTACACCTATTTTGAGGTCTGATGAAATGGCTATGTACTAGACTGTCACATAGGTTTGGTGCCCTACGTGCTGTCATAAGAGGCTGAGACGTTAGAATTTGGTTCAATTTAGTATCTGTTTTAAGAATATGCCAATAATGCTTCATTATATTCCTAATGTCCTCCCATTTTTAATTATAGCCTGTAATAAACCTAATCTTGCCTTGTTGCCCTTCCAACTTAGCTTGTCTATTATTAGTTAAGAGAAAAAGGGGGAATGGACAGCGCTAAAAAAAGCTTAAAAATTACCACACCAATATAGTGATTATAAAACTGATTTTATAAAAATGAATTTATTTATACATTGCCATATACTTTGTTAAAAAGGTAATATATGTTATATAATGCTATAGTGACCGGTCACATTAAAATAACTTACTAGTTATAAATATTAAATTATAAACCAAGTTAAGAGAATAGTTATTGTTCATGCAAAAAATGCTATTCTGGTTAGCTACTAAAATATCTTATGATTTAAAAACAACCACTCTGTATCATAAAATAGTATAAAAGATACATAAAATACCACCTATTGTTATTATCATAGGAAGCTATTGATATACCACTTTGCTTCAAAGATACGAATATTTGGAAGGCAGTCTATTAAATACGAGTTCAAATTCCTTACGGCAGAAATGATGATATAACTGGTTCAAACAGAACTCCACCTATGTGGGTGTAAGGAAATGTTTGCTTTGAAACAGGCGTTGGTAAAAGTACCTTTCCTTGTTATGATATCCCAATTGTAGCAGTGTTAAACAGTTTATATACTCCTTAGATGTTATTCAGTCTCTTACCCACACTGAATATGCTATCCTGTTGAGTTTGATCACATTGGCGTTGGCATGCATAACTGATCAATTTCCTTGGATAGCATCTTTCAGTGAACCGTTTTGTTAGTTCTTTGGATTCCCTGATAAAATCATCCTTTTTCTTCAAGCCCGAAAAAATTGTGAAACAGGAATACCTCTGATTTGATGTTTTGGATGAAAGCTATCAGCTCTCAGGAGGCTATTAGTGGAGGTTAATTTACCGTAAACCCATCTTCAAATTACCTTCCTGTACTGTGACTGTTACAACTATAAAGTTTATTTCTTTGAGGTCAAAAGTCACAGTAAATTTAAGATTGAAAGTCTCATTATTGAGGGACTCTATAAAAGTTAACAATTGTTGTGCTGGGCCCCGCCACAGGAGAAACACGTTATCTATGTAGCGAAGCCACATAGAGACATGACTACTCACAATGGCAGCACATATATAATTTCCCAAAATCCCAGATTGAGGCACGCATTTGAGGGCGCAAATTTCACCCCCATAGCTGTCCCTCGTATCTGGAGAAAGTATCTGTCATCAAACACAAAGAGGTTATTAGTCAGAGCACACTCCAGCAAAGTACAGATGAAATCCGTATGTTGTTGAAATTAGCTACCTCGTTGTTGAAGAAAGTATTGTGTTGCCTGTAATCCCTTTGTATGGGGGATACTCGAATAATGCGATTCGACATCAATTGTTGCCATAATCGTATCATCATCAATATTTAGGCAACTGATTTTCCTTAGGAAATCCGGTGTATCCTGTACATAGGTAGTCAAATACATAACAAAGGGTTTTAAAAAAAGATCAATATATTGTCCTATACCTTCCAAAGGTCCATCAATGCCTGCAATAATAGGTCTCCCAGGAGGGTATTTACAACCTTCTTTATGGACCTTTGGAATGGTATAGAAAGTGGGTATCTTAGGACTTTTGTGAAGCAAGTAATCAAATTCATTTTTTGAAATTATATTATTGATTAGCCCCAATTCAAGTATGCTTTTTAAATTGACTAAGATACATTCCATTGGATTACATTCAAGTCTCATATATTGTGCCATATCACTCAATTGTCTGTAACATTCTTTCCTGTATTGGAGGTATCTTGTACTACCAAATTGCCTCCCTTATCGGATGGCTTAATGGTAAGATTCTTGTTACATCCTAGCTCAATGAGTGCTTTTATTTCCCCCTTAGTTAAATTGTCAGATAGTGGTCCAATATTACTCAAACTCATTATATCAGATTCCACCAATTTTACAAATGTAGAGACTGATGGAACCTTATTCAAGTTTGGCATAAATAGTGACTTTGGTTTAAGGCCACTATTGATAGAGCTTTGATTGTCTAGACAATCCGTTCCTTCAGTATCTTGTTCTTAAAAATTAAATATCTTTATTTCAATGTTGTAAAAACATAAGGGTTACAAATACCCTAGGTAAAACCTCCAGGACAGGATACGAGAAAAAAGAAAACATAGGCTTACATGTTTCGTCATCAAGCCGTACTCGTATCCTTGTGTAAAACTTTTTACACTCTAAGCTTTAAAAACAATTTCCTATTAGCTGATTGGGCTAGAGGTACACACTTTCAAACATAGTTACCAATCAGTGATCCCTGTATGTTTAGTATCCCCTCCCCTCCATAAGAACACTAGGTAATAGGCATGTGAGTAGATACGCCCCTGGAGTTAATACTGTCAATGTTAGTTTCTTGTGCTCATAGCGATTAAATGCTGTTAGGCTGGAGGGTTAAAAATGAGCATTCAATCTTAAATTACTGATAGCTGAACACAATGCCTAATGCTTAGTGCTAAATGTGCCTAATACTATTCACACATGAATGACCAGTATTTGAACCTGGGGAACCCCTACTTTGTGGGAACATGGGTATATTTATTAAATAAGTACTAGTGTGTGGCTCCTTTATGATTCTTAATTTCCATGATCCTCAATTGTATTGTAGTTATGGAATCTAGAATACAGAATCTATGGAGCGCTGTCCTAATAAGACAAGTTGCTTCTTCTGAAGGGATGGCTTACAATGAGTAGTCAAGGCCCTAATTCTTAAGAGAATAGATTAATTTAATATCATGTTAACTTGGCTTGTTTCCAGGAAATAATTATGTCCTATTCCTCTAACTCACAAACTTGTACATACTGTGTTAAAGAGGATGTGTATGTGTGTTAGACTAGTATCAGAGCCTTCTGCATATATAGAAAGAGGTTCTTAAATATATATATTACCAAAAATGAATAAGGTCAAATTCAGAGTTCAGTCCTTCTGGAACCCTGGTTCTCAACCTGAATATTCAGAAAGCCTCTCGTTCTGCCGATTTCCCTGTTCTACTAACTCCTGATTTGACTTTTTGGACCCTCTCTATTAGATTACACTTAAAGCTTCTCACATCCTTGTTATGAAACCTTGAGAATGGTTAATGAGAGGTGTAGTGAGGGTACCCCCTAATGTCCGCTAGATGTTCTTTTATTCTGACTTGTGCTTCATATGTGGAGAGACCCACATATTTGAGTCCACATTGTGTACAGGAGATTACATATACTATGTATCAAGAGCGGCAATTGAGGCAAGTTTTGATATGGAATGTCTCCCCTGTAACCAAAGAACTGAAACTATTACCTGTTAGTGCCTTGCCACAAGCTGCACAAGTCATGTGGTTACAGCGATACATCCCATTCAGTCTGAGCCAGGAGGAATTATTCTCTATCATGGTTTTTAATCTAGTGGGTGCCACAATATTCCCAACAGTCATTCCTCTCCTATAGGCGAACCTAATTCCCCCTTCCACTACTTTTTGGAGGCCATCATCCGCTGCAAAAATGATGGCCTCCAAAAAATCTTTCAATTTGTAACAGCGAGGAAACCTGTATCTGCAGTTTTTAACTGCTTGTACATATATTCTTCCATTTGCTCAACTCAAACTAGCAAGATTAGTTTATTTCTATCTATCTATCTATCTCTAGCTATCATCTATCGTCTATCTATTTATCGATCTATCTACATATCATCTATCTATCATCCATCTATTATCTATCTATCTATAATCTATCGTCTTTCTATCATCTATTTATTTATCGATCTATCTATATATCATCTATCTATCATCCATCTATCTATTATGTATCTCTCTCTATCTATTGTCTATCTATTATCTTTCTATTTATTGATCTATCTATACAGGGAGTGCAGAATTATTAGGAAAGTTGTATTTTTGAGGATTAATTTTATTATTGAACAACAACCATGTTCTCAATGAACCCAAAAAACTCATTAATATCAAAGCTGAATATTTTTGGAAGTAGTTTTTAGTTTGTTTTTAGTTTTAGCTATTTTAGGGGGATATCTGTGTGTGCAGGTGACTATTACTGTGCATAATTATTAGGCAACTTAACAAAAAACAAATATATACCCATTTCAATTATTTATTTTTACCAGTGAAACCAATATAACATCTCAACATTCACAAATATACATTTCTGACATTCAAAAACAAAACAAAAACAAATCAGTGACCAATATAGCCACCTTTCTTTGCAAGGACACTCAAAAGCCTGCCATCCATGGATTCTGTCAGTGTTTTGATCTGTTCACCATCAACATTGCGTGCAGCAGCAACCACAGCCTCCCAGACACTGTTCAGAGAGGTGTACTGTTTTCCCTCCTTGTAAATCTCACATTTGATGATGGACCGCAGGTTCTCAATGGGGTTCAGATCAGGTGAACAAGGAGGCCATGTCATTAGATTTTCTTCTTTTATACCCTTTCTTGCCAGCCACGCTGTGGAGTACTTGGACGCGTGTGATGGAGCATTGTCCTGCATGAAAATCATGTTTTTCTTGAAGGATGCAGACTTCTTCCTGTACCACTGCTTGAAGAAGGTGTCTTCCAGAAACTGGCAGTAGGACTGGGAGTTGAGCTTGACTCCATCCTCAACCCGAAAAGGCCCCACAAGCTCATCTTTGATGATACCAGCCCAAACCAGTACTCCACCTCCACCTTGCTGGCGTCTGAGTCGGACTGGAGCTCTCTGCCCTTTACCAATCCAGCCACGGGCCCATCCATCTGGCCCATCAAGACTCACTCTCATTTCATCAGTCCATAAAACCTTAGAAAAATCAGTCTTGAGATATTTCTTGGCCCAGTCTTGACGTTTCAGCTTGTGTGTCTTGTTCAGCTGTGGTCGTCTTTCAGCCTTTCTTACCTTGGCCATGTCTCTGAGTATTTCACACCTTGTGCTTTTGGGCACTCCAGTGATGTTGCAGCTCTGAAATATGGCCAAACTGGTGGCAAGTGGCATCTTGGCAGCTGCACGCTTGACTTTTCTCAGTTCATGGGCAGTTATTTTGCGCCTTGGTTTTTCCACACGCTTCTTGCGACCCTGTTGACTATTTTGAAAGAAGCTCTTGATTGTTCGATGATCACGCTTCAGAAGCTTTGCAATTTTAAGAGTGCTGCATCCCTCTGCAAGATATCTCACTATTTTTGACTTTTATGAGCCTGTCAAGTCCTTCTTTTGACCCATTTTGCCAAAGGAAAGGAAGTTGCCTAATATTTATGCACACCTGATATAGGGTGTTGATGTCATTAGACCACACCCCTTCTCATTACAGAGATGCAAATCACCTAATATGCTTAATTGGTAGTAGGCTTTCGAGCCTATACAGCTTGGAGTAAGACAACATGCATAAAGAGGATGATGTGGTCAAAATACTCATTTGCCTAATAATTCTGCACTCCCTGTATATCATCTATCTATCATCCATCTATCTATTTATTATCTATCTATCTATCTCGCTCTATCAGCTATCATTTATCTATTTATCGATTTATCTATATATCATCTATCTATCTATCTATCTATCTATCTATCTATCTATCTAATATCTATCTATCATCTATCTATCGTCTATTTATTATCTATCTATCTATCTATCATCATCTATCTATATATATCTATCTATTGTCTAGCTATCTGTCTGTCTAGCTATCTACCTATCAATAGGCTGTAAACTAGGGCTACCCTATAAATATTTTTTTCCATTGATCCTCAGTACAGCAAGAGTCCTGCTGCTATAATTAATGGGTATGGAGGCTACTACGACATAATAGAAACAGCATCTTATGTATATTGTTATTTTTCAGCCTGCTCTTTCTTTTGATTTGCTAATGTGTTTACTTACTCAATCAGGAAAGTGGGTGGTTGAAATTGTGACCATAGCCTGTTCATCTGCAATCCTTCGGCTAGATTACGAGTTTTGCGTTATGAGGGGTGCGATACTTGCATGTTATTGTCAGCGCTCACTTCCCTACAGTGCTGGTATTACAGGTTTATAAAAACCCGGCGTTATCAGGCAAAAAGTGAGCGTAGAGCAAAATTTATGTTTACACCTAACATGAACCCTGAGTCTAAACACCCCTAATCTTACACTTATTAACCACTAATTCACTGCCCCCGACATCTAAATTATACTTATTTACCCCTAATCTGCCACTCCGGACATCGCCGCAACTATAATAAACATAATAATTATAATAATAATAATAATAATAAACAGCGGCACTCCTGCACCACAAACACTAGTTAAATTTTATTAAACCCATAATCTGCCGTCCTTAATATCGCCGCCACCTACCTAATCTGCCGCCCCCAACTTCACCGGCACTATACTAAATTTATTAACCCCTAAACCTAAGTTTAACCCTATCCCTAACACCCCCTAACTTAAATATAATTAAAATAAATCTAAATAAAACTTACTATCATTACCTAAATAATTCCTATTTAAAACAAAATACTTACTTATAAAATAAACCCTAAGATAGCTACAATATAACTAATAGTTACATTGTATCTAGCTTAGGGTTTATTTTTATTTTACAACTAGGTAGAATATTTAGTAAATAGTTATTAACTACCTAGCTAAAATAAATACAAATTTACCTGTAAAATAAAACCTAACCTGTCTTACACTAACACCTAACCTTACACCTAACCTTACACTACAATTAAATCAATTACATAAATTAAATACAATTAACTAAATTACAAAAAAACAAACACTAAATTACACAAAATAAAAAAAGAAATTATCAGATATTTAAACTATTTACACCTAATCTAATAGCCTTATCAAAATAAAAAAGCCCCCCCCCCCCAAATAAAAAAAACCCTAGCCTAAACTAAATTACCAATAGCCCTTAAAAGTGCCTTTTGTGGGGCATTGCCAAAAGAAATCAGCTCTTTTATCTGTAAAAAAAATACAAACAACCCTCCAACAGTAAAACCCACCACCCACACAACCAACCCCCCAAATAAAATCCTAATCTAAAAAACCTAAGCTCCCCATTGCCCTGAAATGAGCATTTGGATGGTCATTGCCCTTAAAAGGGCATTTAGCTCTTTTTCAGCCCAAATCCCTAGTATAAAAATAAAACCCACCCAATAAACCCTTAAAAAAATCTAACACTAACCCCCAAAGATCCACTTACAGTTTTGAAGACCGGACATCCATCCTCAATAAAGCCGGGAGAAGTCTTCATCCAAGCAGGCAGAAGTCCTCAATGAAGCCGGGAGAAGTCTTCATCTAAGCCGGCAGAAGTGGTCCTCCAGACGGGCAGAAGTCTTCATCCAGACGTCATCTTCTATCTTCATCCATCTGGCATGGAGCGGCTCCATCTTCAAGACATCCGGCGCGGAGCATCCTCTTCCAACGACGGCAACTGAAGAATGAAGGTTCCTTAAAGGGACGTCATCCAAAATGGGGTCCCTTGAATTCCGATTGGCTGATAGAATTCTATCAGCCAATTGGAATTAAAGGTGAAAAAATCCTATTGGCTGATGCAATCAGCCAATAGGATTGAGCTTCAATCCTATTGGCTGATTTAATCAGCCAATAGATTTGAGCTTGCATTCTATTGGCTGTTCCAATCAGTCAATAGAATGTGAGCTCAATCCTATTGGCTGATTGGATCAGCCAATCGGAATTCAAGGATGACGTCATTTAAACGAACCTTCATTCAGCAAGAAGACTTCAATTGAAGAGGATGCTCTGCACCGGATGTCTTAAAGATGGAGCCACTCTGTACCGGATGGATGAAGATACAAGATGCCATCTGGATGAAGACTTCTGCAGGCTTGGATGAAGACTTCGGCCACTTCTATGAAGACTGCTGCCAGCTTCGATGAGGACTTCTGCCGCTTCGTTGAGGATGGATGTCGGGTCTTCAAAACTGTAAGTGGATATTCGGTGTTAGTGTTAGTTTTTTTAAGGGTTTATTGGGTGGGTTTTATTTTTAGATTAGGGTAATAGGGTTTGGGCACTTGAAAAAGAGCTCCAAATGCCCTTTCCAGGGCTATGGGGAGCTTAGGTTTTTTTAGTTAGGATCTTATTTTGGGGGTTGGTTGTGTGGGTGGTGGGTTTTACTGTTGGGGGGGTGTTCGTATTTTTTTTTACAGGTAGAAGAGCTGATTTCTTTGGGGCAATGCCCTGCAAAAGGCCCTTTTAAGGGCTATTGGTAGTTTAGTTTAGGCTAGGGGTTTTTTATTTTGGGGGGGCTTTTTTATTTTGATAGGGCTATTAGATTAGGTGTAATTAGTTTAAATATCTGATAATTTCTTTTTTATTTTGAGTAATTTAGTGTTTGTTTATTTTGTAATTTAGGTAATTGTATTTAATTTAGGTAATTGATTTAATTGTAGTGTAAGGTTAGGTGTTAGTGTAAGACAGGTTAGGTTTTATTTTACAAGTAAATTTGTATTTATTTTAGCTAGGTAGTTATTAAATAGTTAATAACTATTTACTAACTATTCTACCTAGTTAAAATAAATACAAATTTGCCTGTAAATAAAAATACACCCTAAGCTAGATACAATGTAACTATTAGTTATATTGTAGCTAGCTTAGGGTTTATTTTATAGGTAAGTATAAGTTTTATTTAGATTTATTTTAATTATATTTAAGTTAGGGGGTGTTAGGGTTAGACTTCGGTATAGTGGCAGCAACGTTGGGGGTGGCAGATTAGGGGTTAATAATATTTAACTAGTGTTTACGATGTGGGAGTGCTGCGGTTTAGGGGTTAATATGTTTATTATAGTGGCGGCGATGTCTGGAGCAGCAGATTAGGGGTTAATAATTTTATTTTAGTGTTTGCGATGCGGGAGGGCCTCGGTTTAGGGGTTGATAGGTAGTTTATGGGTGTTAGTGTACTTTTTAGCGTTTTAGTTATGAGTTTTATGTTACAGCTTTGTAGCGTAAAACTCATAACTACTAACTTTCAGTTTATGGTATTGATCTTGGCGGTATAGGGTGTATCGCTCACTTTTTGGCCACCCAGGCAGACTCGTAATACCGGCGCTATGGAAGTTCCATTGAAAAAGTACTTTACGCAAATTGTGTAAGTTAATTTGCATTATGGCCAAAAAAAGTATGTGGTACAGATATACCTGCAAGACTCGTAATAGCAGTGATAGTGAAAAAGAGCCTTAACGCTGCTTTGTCACTCATAACGCAAAACTCGTAATCTAGCTGCTTATTGGTTATGAGTTTTATTTTTTGTAGTTTATTTTTAGGGTAAAATAATAGTTATAGCATTGTGCAACCTCTGGCCCAGATTACGATTTTTGCGTTAGAGGCTATGTGGTTCTAACGAGCAGTTTTGTCTCACCGCTCACTTACATGCAGCCGCTGGTATTACGAGTTTTCAGAAACCCGTCGTTAAAAAACAAGAAGTAAGCGTTGAGCAAAATTTTATGTTTTTAAGTGTTTAAGTATTTGATTTTTTTCTTGTGCCTGTAGGGCAACCAACCAGGCACCTTTTTTAGTTCAGGTCCAGCACCCAAACATGAGGTGTAATTTGTACTTGGCCCTGAGGTTCATGAGACAACTTTATGCAGTTGTGGACCTTACCCATTGTTATTGTGAAACATTATTAATTTAATGTTTTTAATATAAACCTCTCATCTGCCGCTATTGGGCTGGATGTAGCATGGGTTAAAGGGATTTGAAACCTAAACATATTTTTGAGTGATTCAAACAGAACATAACATTAAAAAACAACAACGTTACAATTTACTTCTATCATCAAATTTGCCTTATTCCTATGGTATTCTATGTTGACTAAGGTAAGTGTCCGGAGCACAACATGGCAAGAAATAGTGCTGCAAAACTGCTGCCATATTCAGACATATGCACGCTCCTGAGCTTACAACCCTGGTTTTCAACAAAAGATTCAAAGAGAACAAAGAAAATGTAATAATAAAAGTAAATTAGAAATTTGTTTAAAATTGCATGCTTTATCTGAATCATTATAGAAAAAAAACATAGATTTTATATACCTTTAATTTTAATTCTGACATAGTAGTGCACAGATAAAACTCTGTAGAGTTTATTTATAGCATGAAAACAACAAAAAAAAACATTCCTCTTGGAAGAGGCATAGGAATGTGACATTGTCAATTTATTAAATTATAATATAAAATACACATATATAATTTTCCTAGCGTTGCACATTGCTGTTTCTTTCTGATCTATTTTTAATGGAAAGATTATTTATTTTTGTTCACTATTTTTTCGCCCACTTATCCTTATTGCAGTAGTTGCAGCTTTAGTGAAAACTGTTGGATGCTGCCGTGATTGTGATGAAAACGTGTGCTCAGAGGTGAAAAAGTTCATACTGTTTTTAAGCCTCCAGCATTTTATACCAGCAACTAGTTGTTATTCTAAATAATAGATGCATCAAGAGCAAAAGATGAAAATTAAATAAAAAAATAAAAAAAATCCAATTATGTTCATATATATTTTGTATAGGTTTAGACTGGTCATATGCTGATGCCCAGATAAAAAAGAGTGACTATTGCTCTACAGAATTTAATCAATATAATGTAAACAAGTAAATAAGATAAAATAAAGTAAATAAAAAAATATAAATAAATAAAGCAAATAAAAAATCCTTGTGGTTTCTACAATTCAAATTTAATTTAACAGTTTCCATAAGGACTGGAAATGGATAACAAATACGAATTGCATCCATCTCTGGGCAGGAATAAAGAACCTGCTCCTATAACGCCGGAGCTGGGACTAGATACCAGCCGATAGCAAGGCACTTTGTTCTCTTTTCCTCTTTTACAAGCAGCCTGTCCCTTTCTTTATATATCCCTTTGAGAAGAGAGCCTGCAATGGGGTGGTAACAAAAGCAATAAGCTTCTGAGGCGCCCAGTATTAAAGGCTGTCAGATCTACAAGCAGATATCCAGTGGTATAAAGATACTGCCTGGACTTTACCTGCAGAAATATTTTGAATACAAGATCCTTTTATCCCTCTGTAAAATCAGCCATTAGGAACGCAGGGCCTGGACACAAGGCGCTATTTGGTGCTAACACCCTTATGACGTTTGAGGGGTTCTTTTTTTCCTTGTTTGGGGAGGATTGATCCAACCTATGGGGAATAATATTCTGTGATTTGCTATATATATGTTCAGATGGTTATGCATAATGTGATATAGTATGTTTGTATTCTGCAAATATCAGCAGGTATAACTAACACATGTGTCTGGATGTACAATAAAATTTATTAGCCAACCCGGACAGGGAAATAAGTGTAGAAAGTATCAGAAGGGGGCTTACTTTTTCCTGACTGAGTTATCTGGCTGAATATCTTTTAGGTGTTAATATAGGTATACAATTTTAAGTTATATTACTCCAAACACTCTGATACTCATATACACTGTCTCTCTTTGCACTCTGTTACCCCACAGAGGCACTTTGGGGCCATTAACTCAATCACACTCCAAACCCATAATACACATTATTGTCTGCACCTCTCCTCTCACTCACCCTCCTTTTCTTTTTTTTAGATACTAAAGAGGGCTTTTTGGCACTACTCTGGCTTTGAATACTGATAGAGCCAGAATCTGGCTACACATTTTTTTCTTTCTTTTTTCTTCACTGATAGCACTTATTTAGTCTTGCATAAACACTACACAACCCCACTATATGGATAAATTTATCACCAACTATAAAACTAAATCTCCAATTATGTTGCCTAAAAGCAGAGATAAGAAAAACAGGAATAGTATAGATGGTGTTAACAATTCTCCTGCCGTAGGTATGTTACCTGAGACATTGATACCAGAACCACACGAAATAGTCAAACAAATTACAGAGCTTATGTTACCGCAATTTGAGCAGATTAAAACTGATATATTGAACTTAACTATGGAAATTAAACAATTTAGACATAGACTTAATGAAGTAGAACAACAAGTCTCTGATTTAGAAGATGCCAATACTCTCCAAGAGGTGACATTGAAGACCGTGCAAGACAGAATAATTTTAGATTCATAGGTATACCTGAATCAGTGGAACAGCAGGACTTACTTAAAGGGACAGTTAACACCAGAATTTTTGTTGTTTTAAAAGATAGATAATCCTTTTATTACCCATTCCCCAGTTTTGCATAACCAACACTGTTATATTAATATACTTTTTACCTCTGTGATTACCTTGTATCTAAGAACCTTCTGACAGCCCCCTGATCACATGACATTTTATTTATTATCTATTGACTTGCATTTTAGCCAATTAGTGCAGTGTCTGCCACAATTCACAGGCGTACTCACAATGTTATCTATATGGCTTACAGGAACTAGCTCTCCCCTGTTGTGAAAAGCAAATACAAAAACATGTGATTAGAGGTGGGCTTCAAGGGCTTAGAAATTATCATATGAGCCTTCCTAGGTTAGCTTTCAACTAAGAATACCAAGAGAACAAAGCAAAATTGGTGATAAAAGTAAATTGGAAAGATGTTTAAAATGCCATGCCTTATTTGAAACATGAAAGTTTTTTTTGGACTTGACTGTCCCTTTAATAATGTATCAGCCTTTTTACCACAGACCCTGGGAATTGACCCCAATTTACTACCCCTAGCAGTAGAGAGGGCCCATCGTATATGATCAACAAAAACACTACCTAATGGTCTTACCAAAAGTAGACCAGTAATTGCCAAATTTTTGAGCTTCCAGGATAAACTCAGCATCTTACGCCAGAATAAACAGAGAGTCCCCTTTTTAATTGGAGATACCACAATTCTAATGTTTCAAGATTTTTCTAATGAGACCTCATTAAAGAGGAGAGTAATGGTGCCTTTCTGCACTAAATCAATAAATATAGGTATGAAGGCCACAATTACATATCCTGCAATAATAAAGATTTTCACAGAAAATGAGCGCGTAATACTGAGTGACCTGGGAGAAGTAAAATCATTTTTTAAAAGTAAAGGTATCTTTCTCTAAACCATTGTTATATACACATATATATATATATATATATATATATATATATATATATATATATATATATATATATATATATATATATATATATATTACGAATTGTAGAAACCATAAGGATTTTGGATGGAACGGTGACCTGGTGTATTTAAGGACAATACCTAATGGACAGACCATCCTTGGAAACCAAACAAATTTTGTTAAATGTGTGTCAGATAATATAGAGTGGACAGTACGTAGCAGTCCAGCAGTATTCATTGAAACACTGTCCTTCTCTAAATATGTGACAATTGTATCCACGTTTGTTTTTATTTTGATATTTTAAATACATTTTTATGAATCCTCCCTGGAAGCTGTTTCGTTTTTTCTAACAAGGGGGAAACAACTAACAATCTAAACAAAAACAAAGGAGTGCTACATAGCATTGTGTATAAATAACAGCTATTGATAAGAGAATATAACTCACAATGGTGTTGGCGCTGATGATAAACAGTGCTAAATGAGACGGCTGACTCTCACAGTGGTCAGCTCTCTGTACCTCTGGCATCGCTTCATCCAAGTACAAGATGAGCGTTTACCACAGGGAAGGCATCAGCAGCGATAAATGATTAAATGAAATAAACATCTGTATTGATTCCAACACATACCTCAAGGATCTTCCAATTATTATAGAAGTTTGTAGTTTATTTAAACAGTATTGCACTATACACCCTTTTCTTATCTCCATATATACAATAACTTGTATTTATCCTTTATAAGTGCACAGTGTGTTACAATAATGTTTTTCTTTTTTCAGTTATAGTCAACAATGTGACATTTGTTTATATTTTAAGTTATGCGTCTTCATTGTAAAATAGCAGTTATTTTTTAGTACATGTAACTTTTATGCGTTTCCTCATTGTTAATATAGCCCGATATAGTAGATATCATTTAATTTCAAAGGTACATTGTACTCAAATCTCATTGCCTCTTGCCGCATCACTTGCATTGTGTCACAGCCTTTAGTGTTGGGACTACAGGGGAAAGTAACATTGGGCTTGGCACAGCTGCCTCTCTTTATGTCAGAAATTTGACAAGGGTGGAACCAAAGGATGTGTCATTCCTTAGTTCATTACCCAAAGTGCAGTTAATGACCATAGGTTGCTGACCAACGAGTTATATGTACTGCAAATTCGTAGTGACAGCTACAGAATGGCATGTAGAACTCTCCGAAAATTATAAGAATGTTGAAGATATATTACATGGCTTTTAGCTATACAGAATATTCAAATTACTGCCGATTATGCTTTGTGATAAGAATCTGCATTTTTTAATATAATTTAAAATAGAATTGAGGAGTTAAAGGATTCCCACAAAGATCAAGGAGATACAGACCCAGAAGTTCTGATACCCTTCCAGGCCAGACCCAGTCACTCTCTGAACAAGGTAAGCTCCTATCTTTTCCCTAGGTTATTTTCCCAATACAGATATACATTTGCTACTTGAATAAAGTGGCTGCTACTAAGTAACTGGATGAACCCTTCTCTTTCTGTATATACTTTTTATTTTAAAAATACATTTTTATTTGGATTTAAGAGTAGTAAGTAACACTTGGAGCCATGCAGGGCCCCTTACACATAAAGACACAAATTAAAGATTTGCACACACATGTCCAGTTGCATTTACTATCAGGATATTGATATGTAAAGAAGTCCTTCCATAATAAGAGAAGGAAACATTAAATAAACCATTCTGATAAATGAAAACAAGTCTATGAACGATACATTACATCAGAATCTCTTGAGTCAATGGGGGGGGGGAGGAGGGAGGGGTAGGTGTGGGGGAGGGGAGAGTGCAGTTCCCATCATTAAATTCCTAGAGGAGGGGTCAGATGGGCAGAAGCAGTCAACTATCTTATTAGGTGTTGGGTGAAGCATCTTGTGCCGTAACCAATGGCTGCCACAATGTATCATATTTGTCTTTCCAGTCCGTGCAGGCCATTTCAAACAGATCAGATTTATTTAACAAATGATATATATATATATATATATATATATATATATATATATATTTTTTTTTTTTTTTTTTTCATGGTGTACAGATAAGCCACAGTGTTTAGAATATCAGCACACCTTGGGGGGAGTACTTTTTTCCAGGACCTAGCGATATTAGTTTTGATAGAGAACAAGAGATATATGCATATCAGACAATGGTGTTTAGGGAGGGTATGTAGATCCAGATGTAGAAGAGCTATGGCCAGATTTCTAGGTATTCTAATCTCAAGTGTGGATAGGGTACTGAAGCACAGGTTCCATAAAGGTTTCATTTTTGGACATTCCCACCATGTATGGAGCATGTCACCAAGAAAACCACAGTCCCTCCAACATAAGGGGGAAGTCCCTGTGAACATTTTAGATAGCCGCGTAGGGAACAGATACCAATGGGATATGACTTTGTAGTATGTTTTAAACATTGTTATGCAGTGTAATGTTTTCTTAGTCAGCGTGAGAGCTCTTTGCCAAGTGTTTACAGGGATGCGAATGTGTAAGAGGGTTTCCCACCTAAGTAGGTGTGGGTCAGGGTCAGGTGGTATGGCTCCTTCAAGTAGATTATATGTGTTGACAGTGGTCTGAAAAGTCTGTGACCCCTGTGCCAGATGGACTCCCATGGGGTAAGAAGTGGACAGGAGAGATTGGGGCAAAATCCCCAGCTTGTGAGGAAACTTTAAAATTCTAATAAGTTCAAAGTGTAGGAATGAAGGAATAGTTGTGTGTGGATCTAGTTGGTCCAGCTCAATAAAACCATTTAGGTGGGTCATGGACCAAAAATCCGAAACTTGTCTGACACCTAATCAGGCCCATGTGTTTGGATGAGTTTCCACTAGGCCCATAAGGAGACCAGCAACTGAGGTAACCGGGGAGGGGTGGGGTGCTATCAAACGGTGGTGACGGATCTTGTCCCAAACAGAAAGCAACTCTAAAATTACAGAGTTAGTTATACCGAGAGTTCTGCGACTATGAGGTGGGGTCCAGACCAGTTCTCTAAGGAATATATTTGATGGTAGAGAAGCTTGTTCTATCTCTCTCCATCTGTTGTGTGACTGTAATACTCCCCATTGTGATATATGAGTAAGCATTGCCCCCTCATAATACTTAATAATGGAGGGAGACGCCAGTCCTCCCAGTTGGATGGGAAACTGAAGGGTTTTATGAGCGATTTGCCCTGCCAAATGAATTTCGTGCATTCGCTTTGGAATTACAAAAGGTGCATGGGTACCTTAATTGGGAGGCACCAAAACAGATAAATAAGCTTAGAAAGGAAGGACATTTTAAGAGAGGCTATTCGACCCATCCAAGAAATAGACTTATGGTCCTATTTATGTTTTAGGTTTCGCAGTTCTGCTAGAATCGGAAAATAGTTATCCTTAATCATCTGCGCTACACTGTTGGATATCCTGACTTCAAGATGGGTAACCTGCTTGTTTGATCACATAAAGTTAAATGTATCCTTCAGGTTAAGGATGTAATCATGTGGATATCCCCACCAGTATATTTCAGTTTTAGAGATTTTAAGTTTATAAAAGGAGAGGTCCACAAAAGCTTTTAGCGTCTCCAAGAGTCTAGGCATGGTACGGGCCGGATCCACAGAGAATATGGTAATATTATCGGCAAACAATGCAATTTTATGCCTTATTCATGATAGCGTGATCCCCTCTATTCCCTCATCTTAATGCATCCGTTCCACCAGGGGTTCAGCTGCTAAAGCAAACAGCAATGGAGACAAAGGGTATTTCTGCCTGGTGCTGTTTGAAATCTGAAATGGTAGGGCTTGGAAACCTAGCCCCCTGACCTTAGCTGTCGGCGTGGAGTAAAGTGCTTGAATGGCATGACAGATTGCTGAAGGAAATTTAAAAGCTTTGAGGGTTTCTCAAAGGTAGGCCCATCTGACACGGTCAAAGGCCTTCTCGGCATCCAGAGAGATGACCGAGAAGGGCTTATTCATTCTCGTTGATTCACATGTGACATTAATAAGTCGTCTAGTATTGTCCAGTCCCTCTCGGTTGTAAATAAACCCAACTTGATCAGGATTATTCAAGCTAGGTAAGAGTTTACAAATACGGTTGGCCAGGAGTTTAGAATCGATTTTTACATCCATTTTAATCAAGAAAATTGGCCTGTAGTTGGAAATTAAGGAAGGGTCCTTATTCGGTTTAGGAATTGTGACAATAGTAGCTTCCAAGAATTCTTTTCTACAGCTTCCCTCCTTTCTGGCTAGGCCAAAGAACCTGAGAATCAGGGGGGACAATTCCTTGGTATAAGTCTTATAAAATTGGGCAGGGAATCCATCCGGCCCAGGGACCTTAAAGGATTTTAGGTGCTTGATGATTTGTTTCAGTTCCAGTAAAGTGAAAGGAGTAGTGAGTGAGTCCTTCTGTTCAGGCGTGAGTGTCTGGAGATTCAGTGAGTTAAGGAGTTGTCTAATAGCATGTGTCGGGGCAGGATGGATAGTTTCCTCTGTCTCAATGTTGTATAGTTTTGAGTAACAGTTTACAGAATAGTCGCCTATCAGTGAAGGTAGCCTGAGCGTTTTGTTGTTGTGTTGGATTTGGTGGATGTGGGATATGCTATTTCGATGGTGCAACTTATTAGCTAACATAGTGTAACAAAACTGTATGAATTTAAGTTAGGATTAATTGTTTTAAATTCAGGAAATAGATATCAACTGTAGAACTCCTAAAGTTAGAGTTTGTTGCAGCAATGAGAAATAAATAACTCTTTTCTTTAGAGTATTAAGTCCCATTTTTTGCAGTTTAATATGTGTCTATGGGTTTTTGTAACATAATAAACTCCTATAAGTACAAATGTGTCAGACAGTATAAATATTATTATGTGCACAGAAATATGTATATACATAAACACTAAGGCCCAGATTACGAGTTTTGCATTAGAGGCTGTGCGGTGCTAACGAGCAGTTTTCCCTCACTGCTCACTTACCTGCAGCGCTGGTATTACGAGTTTTCAGAAACCTGACGTTAAAAGACAAGAAGTGAGCATTGAGCAAAATTTTGCTCATTACCGCACTCCAATACCAGCGGTGCTTAAGTAAGCAGTTAGCTGGTCGTACGTGCTAGAATCCTATCAGCCAATCGGAATTCGAGGGACGCCATCTTGGATGACATCCCTTAAAGGAACCGTCATTCATCAGGAAGTCGTCGTAGGAAGAAGATGGGTCCGCGGTGGAGGTCTTCAAGATGGAGCCGGTCCTCATCGGATGAAGATAGAAGATGCCGCTTGGAAGAAGATGGTTGCCGGTCCGGATCTACTCTTCTTCCCGGATAGGATGAAGACTTTGGAGCCTCTTCTGGACTTCTTCAGCCGTCGGATGATGGATGTCTAGCCCCCGCTTGGGCTTAGATGAAGATTTTGGAGCCAGGACGCATCGGTGATACCCGGTGAGGTGAAGACAAGGTAGGAAGATCTTCAGGGGCTTAGTGTTAGGTTTATTTGAGGGGGGTTTGGGTTAGATTAGGGGTATGTGGGTGGTGGGTTGTAATGTTGGGGGGGGGGTATTATATGGGTTTTTTTACCGGCAAAAGACCTGAATTCTTTGGGGCATGCCCCGCAAAGGGCCCTGTTCAGGGCTGGTAAGGTAAAAGAGCTTTGAACTTTTGTAATTTAGAATAGGGTAGGGCATTTTTTTATTTTGGGGGTCTTTGTTATTTTATTAGGGGGCTTAGAGTAGGTGTAATTAGTTTAAAATTGTTGTAATATTTTTCTGATGTTTGTAAATATTTTTTTATTTTTTGTACTTTAGTTAGTTTATTTCATTGTATTTATTTGTAGATATTGTATTTAATTAATTTATTGATAGTGTAGTGTTAGGTTTAATTGTAGGTAATTGTAGGTATTTTATTTAATTTATTTATTGATAGTGTAGTGTTAGGTTTAATTGTAACTTAGTTTAGGATTTATTTTACAGGTAATTTTGTAATTATTTTAACTATTTTAGCTATTAAATAGTTCTTAACTATTTAATAGCTATTGTACCTGGTTAAAATAAATACAAAGTTACCTGTAAAATAAATATTAATCCTAAAATAGCTATATTATAATTTATATTGTAGCTATATTAGGATTTATTTTACAGGTAAGTATTTATCTTTAAATAGGAATAATTTATTTAATAAGAGTTAATTAATTTCGTTAGATTTAAATTATATTTAAGTTAGAGGGGTGTTAGTGTTAGGGTTAGACTTAGCTTTAGGGGTTAATACATTTATTAGAATAGCGGTGAGCTCCAGTCAGCAGATTATGGGTTAATGTTTGAAGTTAGGTGTCGGCGATGTTAGGGAGGGCAGATTAGGGGTTAATACTATTTATTATAGGGTTAGTGAGGCGGATTAGGGGTTAATAACTTTATTATAATAGCGGTGCGCTCCGGTCGGCAGATTAGGGGTTAATAAGTGTAGGCAGGTGGAGGCGACGTTGTGGGCGGCAGATTAGGGGTTAATAAATATAATATAGGGGTCGGCGGTGTTAGGGACAGCAGATTAGGGGTACATAGGGATAATGTAAGTAGCGGCGGTTTACAGAGCGGCAGATTAGGGGTTAATAATAATATGCAGGGGTCAGCGATAGCGGGGGCGGCAGAATAGGGGTTAATAAGTGTAAGGTTAGGGGTCTTTAGACTCGGGGTACATGTTAGAGTGTTAGGTGCAGACGTAGGAGGTGTTTCCCCATAGCAAACAATGGGGCTGCGTTAGGAGCTGAACGCGGCTTTTTTGCAGGTGTTAGTTTTTTTTTCAGCTCAAACAGCCCCATTGTTTTCTATGGGGGAATCGTGCACGAGCACGTTTTTGAAGCGGGCCGCTTCCGTAAGCAACTCTGGTATCGAGAGTTGCAGTGGCGTTAAATATGCTCTACGCTCCTTTTTTGGAGCCTAACGCAGCCATTCTGTGGACTCTCAATACCGAGTTATTTTAAAGGTGCGGCCAGAAAAAAGCCAGCGTTAGCTACGCGGGTCGTTACCGACAAAACTCTAAATCTAGCTGTTAGGGTTTATTTTTATTTTACAGGCAAGTTTATATTTATTTTAACTAGGTAGAATAGTTATTAAATAGTTATTAACTATTTAATAACTACCTAGCTAAAATAAATACAAAAGTAACAGTAAAATAAAACCTAACCTCAGTTACAATAACACCTAACACTACACTATAATTAAATAAATTAACTAAATTAAATACATTTACATTAAAATTTAAATTAAATTAAATTAGCTAAAGTACAACCCCCCCCCCACTAAGTTAAAGAAAATAATAAACAAATTACAGATATTTAAACTAATTACACCTAATCTAGCCCTATTAAAATAAAAAAGCCACCCCCAAAATAAAAAAAAACCCTAGCCTAAACTAAACTACCAATAGCCCTTTAAAGGGCCTTTTGCTGGTGTTAGGATTTGCTAAGTTCTTTTAGAAAACACTACTATAACAGCTTACTGCTAATGTAGGACCACTCAGTCTCACACCTTACCTCGGATTCCCACAGATTGAATTTAAGGGAACCCTGATATGCTCATTGATCTGAGGGTCACTACAGCAGGGTAGCTGAGTGAAAACGGAACCTTCACGCAACAATGACTGCTAGCAGCAGAAAAGGAGAGTAATTCTTAGAGGAATGTAACTTCGACAGTAGTGAAAGAGTTAATTACTGCAGGTGCCTTGATTCACTCACACAAGCAGTGTAAAATAGTTTATGCAGCAGGCTTTAGCAAACACACCAGAAATCACACAGTACTTTGTTATCTGAATGAATAAATCAAGCTGAGGGCATTATGTAAACCATAATTTGATAATGAATATTAGTTATTTCCAAACTTGTTCAATGAAAGCATAAGAAGCTGTGTTAATCTCATGAAACAGGTAAAGTTGAAGTTATACAAACAGTTATTTGCAAGCAGATATGAAGGTTAATTGTGATAAAGACTGAAGTATGCTTAGGAAGTCCGTTTATGAGAAATGGTAGCAATATGAATCTTTGTCACAGTTATTTGAATGCAAGTTAGTAAGTAGAAGAAATAGTTTAGTGCATATTTGTCATCTGAAGCGTATATGAATCCCCAGCAGGTGAGAGTTACACAGTTAATATGGCAAGCTTGAGTGTAATGAAGTTGCAGCAGTACACACAGTTCATACAATGCAATATATACAGACCAGTATTACAGGAGATGGCAAATGAGCAGAGTAATACTGTTACCAGACAGCAAACAGTCCCAGCGGTATCACAGCGAGCCTGACAGAGAACCGCGGCGGGAGAATGTCGGGCGTGACGTCACACGCTGCAGGGAGTAACTTCAATACAGGAGAGGGACAGAGAAGTCTCTGACTGGAATAAACGGTGAAAATCTTCAGGCACAAAAGAGCATCTGCAGGTTGATTCAAGCAGGCAGAAACTCAGGGTGAGTTTAGAGAGCAATGAAGTGAAATACAGAGTTGTATAAACGGCTAGGTCTCTTCAGAAGCAGCTTGTCACTGAGCAACAAATTACCAAGCAATGAGTTCTGTTGGGAGGAGCCTTAAATAGGGCTAGTGAGTTCACTTTCTTAAAGGTACAGCATGAAAAGAGATAAATCCCTGACAGGACACCCCCCCAAGGAGCCGCTCCGCGGATCAAGGACCAGGACGATCAGGATTCCTACGATGAAACAAGGAGACAAGACGGGGAGCAGAGACATTAGTGGAAGGTCCCCAAGAGTCCTCTTCCGGACCAAACCCTTTCCAACTGACAAGATATTGAAGTTGATTATGATGGTAACGAGAGTCTAGGATAGACTCAATCTCATACTCCATGCCATCAATAACTGAAGGATCCACCGTGTCATTCTGAGTCGTGTCTCTGATTGTACTGTACGGTTTCAAGAGAGAAACGTGGAATGTGGGATGTATCTTTAGAGAATCTGGTAGCTGAAGTGTTACAGCATTAACATTGACGACCTTTTGTATTGGATAAGGCCCTAAATATAGAGAAGCAAGTTTTTTAGAAGGAACTTGTAACCTTAAATGTTTAGTGCTTAACCAGACTTTGTCGCCAATCTTGTAATCTGGGGGCTTGGATCTACGTAGATCATAATGGTGTTTCTGAACAGCCTGAGCTTCTTGTAAGACTTGTTTCAATGTTGTGAAATTAGTGGCAATGGTGTTAACAAGATCATTGACTATAGGCATGTCGGAATTGTTGGTCCGATTTGGGTAATATGAAGGATGAAATCCATAGTTGATGTAAAATGGTGTTATTTTAGTTGACGAATTTACAGCATTATTATGGGCAAATTCGGCAGTAGCAAGTAGAGAATGCCAGTTATCTTGTTGTTGGGTGCAGTAGCAACGAAGGTACTGCTCTAATGTTTGATTTGTCCTTTTTGTTTGACCATTCGTTTGTGGATGATAAGCGGTACTCAAACGTTTGGAAATGTTGAGAGAGGAGCACAGTTGATTCCAAAACCTTGAAGTGAATTGCGTACCTCTATCTGTGGTAATTGACTCAGGTAGACCATGTAATTTCACAATGTGATTCAGAAAAAGTGAGGCAGTTTCTGAAGCTGTAGGCAATCCTCTATGTGGTAGGAAATGTGCCATTTTAGAAAATAAGTCCACTACTACTAATATGGTGTTATAATTAGCTGATGAAGGTAGATCAACAATGAAATCCATAGCAAACGCTGCCCAAGGTCTATCTGGTACTGGTAAGGAGAGAAGGTAACCATAAGGACTCTTATGCTGATATTTCTTAGTTGTACATACCATACAGGATTCAATGTACTGTTGAATAGTATCATGCATCTTAGTCCACCAATAATTCCTTTTAATCAAATGAGCAGTTCTATGAACTCCAGGATGACCAGCCAACAAGGAGTCATGGGCAAAGGTAAGTACCTCATTCCTGAGAGAAGGAGGTATATATAATAGAGTGCCATGGTAGTATAAATTGTCTGAATGTTTTAGTACATCCAATTGATCCAAAGATGAATCATACCTTAAATGTTCTTGTAGAGTGGTTTTAAAATCAGTTGTTAGACAAATAATTCTATCCGAAGGTATGATAGATGAAGGAGAAACCACATCAGTAGGACGAGGGTCTTTTCTAGAAAGAGCATCGGCTTTCATATTTTTGGATCCTGGTCTATAAGTTATAACGTAATCAAAACGAGAAAAGAACAAACTCCATCGAACCTGGCGAGCAGTAAGGGTCTTGTTTGATTTTAAATATTCTAAATTACGGTGATCAGTATAGATGGTGATTGGATATGTTGCACCCTCCAGGAGGTGTCGCCAAAACTCCAAAGCTGATTTGATTGCAAGAAGTTCCTTATCACCTATTCCATAATTAATCTCCGCTGAACTCATAGTTCTAGAATAGTAGGAGACAGGATGCAAAGGTTCTTTATCAGAATGTCTTTGAGATAAAACAGCCCCCACAGCAAACTCAGAAGCATCAACTTCCAGCGTAAATTGACATGTGGGATCTGGAAATTGTAAAATAGGGGCTGAGACAAATTTACTTTTTAGAATATTAAAGGAATGATCAGCATCTTGATTCCAAACAAACTTAACTTGCTTACGTGTTAGCGTAGTGAGAGGTCTGACAATAAGAGAGAAATCTTTAATGAACTTTCTATAAAAGTTCGCAAAGCCAAGAAATCTTTGAACATCTTTTTTATTACGTGGAATAGGCCAGTTAGTGATAGCGTCCACTTTGCTTGACTCCATTGAAATTCCAGCTGGTGAGATGCAATATCCAAGGAATGATATGGTGTTTGTGTTAAAAATACACTTTTCAAGCTTTGCATAGAGATGGTGTGCCCTTAAACGTGTTAATACTTGTTTGACATGTACAATGTGAGCCTGTAGAGAATTTGAATAAACCAAGATGTCATCCAAGTATACGACAATACAGACATCTAACAAATCATGAAAGACATAATTTATAAAACACTGAAATGTCGCTGGGGCATTGCACAACCCGAAGGGCATTACAGTGCATTCATACAAACCGTATCTAGTACGGAATGCAGTTAATCATTCATCCCCTGCCCTCATCCTGATCAAATTATAGGCACCTCTGAGGTCTAGTTTAGTAAAAACTGTGGCACCTTGTAAACGTTCAATAAGTTCAGGTATGAGGGGCAGGGGGTATCTGTTCTTTTTGTGCATTTGTTCAACTGCCTATAATCGATGATAGGCCTAAGACTGCCATCTTTATTTTTTACAAAGAACATTGCTGCAGCTGCAGAGGAGGTGGAAGGTCTAATAAACCCTTTTTTCAAGTTATCATCTAAATATTCTTTTAAATGATTTAACTCTGGCTGTGACAACGGATATATATGACCGTATGGTATGGAGCTTCCAGGTATAAGATCAATAGGACAGTCATAGTCTCTGTGTGGAGGTAAGGACTCAGCCTCTTTTTTATCAAAAACATCAGCAAACTCACTATAGCATTCTGGTAACTTATGTTCAGTGATTTGACAAAGTGTGTGTACCCCAAAACAGGATTGCTTACAATGATTTGAATCGAAAACCACTGATGCTGTAGACCACGAAATAGTGGGGTTATGTTTTATTAACCAATTCAATCCAAGAATAAGTGGATAAACAGAAGATGGAAGGACATCAAACTAAATAAACTCTGTGTGACCTGAAGGGGTAACCACTTTGAGTGGGATAGTGTGGTGAGTTATGGGACCAGAGCTAAAGAATGAACCGTCAACCAGACGAATAGCTAGTGCAACATTCTTTTTTATTAGTGGTATGTGATTATTAACAACAAAAGTGTTATCAGCAAAATTCCCAGAAGCCCCAGAGTCAATTATGGCCTGAACGTTTATCTTCTGATGGGACCACTGTAAGGAGACATAAATAGATAGATGAGATTTTATGCTGTTAACCAAATTAACTGTATGGTCATTAGATGAAGCCTTACCCTTCTTTTTTCGAATCAGAGAGGGACAGTCCCTAACTCCATGGTTCTTTTCAGCACAGTATAAACATAAGTTTAGAAGCTTACACCTTGCTTTCTCTTCAGGCCTTAAGGGTCCCCTAATAACTGCAACATCCATAGGTTCTTCTATGGATCTAGTGGATACTGTGGTAGGAGTTGAGTGATAATAATTGGGAGTTCTTCTCGTGGTATTCTCCGAATAAGATCTTTCTGACTTCCTTTCCCTAAGTCGACAATCTATGCCAATAGAGAGGGTCATCAAGGCATCCAAGTCCTCTGGAATCACACCCCTTGCCAACTCATCCTTAACTGCATCATTGAGCCCCAAACGGAACTGATTGCGTAGAGCAGGAATATTCCAAAGGGTGTCAGGAGCCCATCTTTTGAATTCAGAAATGTAATCTTCTACCATTCTTTTGCCCTGCCTTAAAGATCTAATGGCAGTTTCAGCAGTATTTTTTTTATTGTGATCTTCATATAAGAGAGACATAGCAGAAAAAAAATCTTCTAGGGAATTTAGGATAGGATCATCTTTTTCATAAAAAGCATTGGCCCAAGACCTGGCCTCACCTCTGAGAAATGAAATTACAGTTAGAACTCTAATCCTGTCAGTTGGGTATGACTTAGGTTTCAAAGTAAAAAGCAGAGTGCAGGAATTCCTGAAATCCCTGAACATAGATCTGTCCCCAGAGAACTTTTCAGGTGGACTAACAATGGGTTCTGGGGATGACTCAACATTAAGAGTTTTGTTAGCAAGGTGATCATTAATAAAAAAATTTATATTCTGATTCTCTAATTGAATATCCCTTAAGCCTTGAATCCTGTGATCCATACTCTGAGCTAGAGAACCAACTCTCCTGGACAGTTCACTTACATCCATGATTTTAGCTGTTAGTAGTATTCCTTTTTTAAGGCTTGGTAATATGTTAGGATTTGCTAAGTTCTTTTAGAAAACACTACTATAACAGCTTACTGCTAATGTAGGACCACTCAGTCTCACACCTTACCTCGGATTCCCACAGATTGAATTTAAGGGAACCCTGATATGCTCATTGATCTGAGGGTCACTACAGCAGGGTAGCTGAGTGAAAACGGAACCTTCATGCAACAATGACTGCTAGCAGCAGAAAAGGAGAGTAATTCTTAGAGGAATGTAACTTCAACAGTAGTGAAAGAGTTAATTACTGCAGGTGCCTTGATTCACTCACACAAGCAGTGTAAAATAGTTTATGCAGCAGGCTTTAGCAAACACACCAGAAATCACACAGTACTTTGTTATCTGAATGAATAAATCAAGCTGAGGGCATTATGTAAACCATAATTTGATAATGAATATTAGTTATTTCCAAACTTGTTCAATGAAAGCATAAGAAGCTGTGTTAATCTCATGAAACAGGTAAAGTTGAAGTTATACAAACAGTTATTTGCAAGCAGATATGAAGGTTAATTGTGATAAAGACTGAAGTATGCTTAGGAAGGTCGTTTATGAGAAATGGTAGCAATATGAATCTTTGTCACAGTTATTTGTATGCAAGTTAGTAAGTAGAAGAAATAGTTTAGTGCATATTTGTCATCTGAAGCGTATATGAATCCCCAGCAGGTGAGAGTTACACAGTTAATATGGCAAGCTTGAGTGTAATGAAGTTGCAGCAGTACACACAGTTCATACAATGCAATATATACAGACCAGTATTACAGGAGATGGCAAATGAGCAGAGTAATACTGTTACCAGACAGCAAACAGTCCCAGCGGTATCACAGCGAGCCTGACAGAGAACCGCGGCGGGAGAATGTTGGGCGTGACGTCACACGCTGCAGGGAGTAACTTCAATACAGGAGAGGGACAGAGAAGTCTCTGACTGGAATAAACGGTGAAAATCTTCAGGCACAAAAGAGCATCTGCAGGTTGATTCAAGCAGGCAGAAACTCAGGGTGAGTTTAGAGAGCAATGAAGTGAAATACAGAGTTGTATAAACGGCTAGGTCTCTTCAGAAGCAGCTTGTCACTGAGCAACAAATTACCAAGCAATGAGTTCTGTTGGGAGGAGCCTTAAATAGGGCTAGTGAGGTCACTTTCTTAAAGGTACAGCATGAAAAGAGATAAATCCCTGACAGCGGGGCATTGCCCCAAAGTAATCAGCTCTTTTACCTGTAAAAAAAAAATACAAACAACCCCCCCAACAGTAAAACCCACAACCCACACAGCCAACCCCCCAAATAAAAGCCTAACAAAAAAAAACCTAAGGTCCCCATTGCCCTGAAAAGGGCATTTGGATGGGCATTGTCCTTAAAAGGGCAGTTAGCTCTTTTGCAGGCCCAAAGTTCTTAACCTAAAAATAAAACCCACCCAATACACCCTTAAAAAAACCTAACACTAACCCCCTGAAGATCGACTTACCAGGCGAAGTCTTCATCCAAGCCGGGCTGAAGTCCTTAACAAATTCGGGAGAAGTCTTCATCCAAGCTGGGCGAAGTGGTCCTCCAGATGGGCAGAAGTCTTCATCAAGACGGCATCTTCTATCTTCATCCATCCGGAGTGGAGCGGGTCCATCTTCAAGACATCCGACACGGAGCATCCTCTTCATCCGACGACTAAAGCTTAATGAAGGTACCTTTAAGTGACGTCATCCAAGATGGCGTCCCTTAGATTCCGATTGGCTGATAGAATTCTATCAGCCAACTGGAATTAAGGTAGAAAAATCCTATTGGCTGATGCAATCAGCCAATAGGATTGAAATTCAATCCTATTGGCTGATCCAATCAGCCAATAGGATTGAGCTCGCATTCTATTAGCTGTTTTTGTTTATTTTGGGGGTGGTTTTTTTATTTTAATAGGACTATTAGATTAGGTGTAATTAGTTTAAATATCTGTAATTTGTTTATTATTTTCTGTAAATTAATGGGGTTTTTTTGTACTTTAGCTAATTTAATTTAGGTAATTGTATTTAATTTATTTAATTGCAATGTAGTGTTAGGTGTTATTGTAACTTAGGTTAGGTTTTATTTTACAGGTACTTTTGTATTTATTTTAGCTAGGTAGTTATTAAATAGTTAATAACTATTTAATAACTATTCTACCTAGTTAAAATAAATACAAACTTGCCTGTAAAATAAAAATAAACCCTAAGATAGATACAATGTAACTATAAGTTAAATTGTACCTAGTTTAGGGTTTATTTTATAGGTAAGTATTTAGTTTTAAATAGGAATTATTTAGTTAATGATAGGAATATTTATTTAGATTTATTTAAATTATATTTAAGTTAGTGGGTGTTAGGTTTAGGGTTAGACATAGATTTAGGGGTTAATAACTTTAATATAGTGGCAGCGACGTTGGGGATGGCAGATTAGTGATAATAATATTTAACTTATGTTTGCAAGGCGGGAGTACGGCGGTTTAGGGGTTAATATGTTTATTATAGTGGCGGCGACGTTGGGGGCGGCAGATTAGGGGTTAAAAAGTATAGGTAGGTTGCGGCGACTTTAGGGGCGGCAGATTAGGGGTTAATAAATATAATGTAGGTGTCTGCGATGTTGGGGGCAGCAGATTAGGGGTTCATAAATATAATGTAGGTGGTGGTGGTGTCCGGAGCGGCAGATTAGGGGTTAATCATTTTATTATAGTATTTGCAATGCGGGAGGGCCTCGGTTTAGGGGTTAATAGGTAGTTTATGGGTGTTAGTGTACTTTTTAGCACTTTAGTTATGAGTTTTATGTTACGGCGTTGTACAATAAAACTCATAACTACTGACTTTTAAATGCGTTAGGACTCTTGACGGGGTAGGGTGTACCGCTCACTTTTTGGTCTCCCAGGACAGACTCATAATACCGGTGCTATGGAAGTCCCATAGAAAAAAGACTTTACAAAGTTTACGTGTCGTTTTACGGTAAGGCCAAAGAAGTGTGTGGTGACCATAAACCTTCAAGACTCGTAATGCCAGCGGGCATAAAAAAGCAGCGTTAGGACCTCTTAACTCTTCTTTTTTACCCTAACGCATAACTCGTAATCTAGCCATAAGTTAGGTAACATCAGTAACCAGAATGGAATGATGGTAAAAAGTGAGAAATGAGATGCAATGAGTCTCTGGAGAGGTAAATCAAAATAGCTGAGAAGCAGGCCTCTGTTTGCAGCGTGGAGCAAGTCTCTGGGGAGGTAAATTGAAACAGCTGAGAAGCAGGCCTCTGTTTGCAGCGTGCAACAAGTTGCGTGTAACAGGATGACAGGCAAAGGAGAGAGTGAATGCAGCTGTGATGACGTCACCGATAGAGAGAAACTGCAGCAGGCTGACTCGAAGGGAAGAGGGAGTGGCTAGGAAGTCCCAGGAATCCAGCATACAACTAAGATTTACAGCACAATACCAAGCGTTAAGCTAGTAGTGCTGCTGCCTTATAAAGGAGGATGAACTTGAGTCTTAAAGGAGAAGCAGTGAAAAGATGTGACATAGCACCCCCCTAAAAAAGAACCACTCCGGGGTTCAAGGTGAGGGACGGTCAGGGTACCGTTCATGAAAGATGGAGACCAACCTAGGTGCTGACAGGTTAACCGAAGGTTCCCAAGAGTCCTCATCTTGTGAGTAGCCTTTCCATTGTACAAGATATTCCAAACAACCAAGACGCTTACGGGAATCAAGTATCTCTTCAACCTCAAACTCCCAGTCCGGTTCAATCGGAATAGGATCGGGATTATCCTGGAGAGGATTTCTAACTTTCCTGTAGGGTTAAAGTAATGAAATGTGAAAGGTCGGATGTATTTTATAATTTGTGGGTAACTGTAGGGTAAAAGCATTATCATTAACAATCTTACATATAGGAAATGGACCGATAAACAATCGGTTTAATTTTTTCGTAGGAGTTATTAGTCTCAAATGCTTGGTTGATAACCATGGATGAAAAAAGAGACTTAGTTACTGCGCTAGGGAAATTTTAGCGTGGGATACCGAGTCTAGGGTCTCCGCTAGGCAAAATATATGATCTAGCCTGGAATAAGTTTTGAGTGAATGAGAGTAGTGGGAGTAATCCCTATCTTTTGTGTGTAAGGATCTCCAAATGTCTAAGTATCTATATTGTGACATAATGGCCCTAAAATGTGCAGAAAGAAGGCTAGAATGAGTGTTTTCCTACCTGGAGTCATTGTTTTGCAGCTTGTTTAGTGTCCAAAGTCATATTAAAGTCCCTTGCCAGGAGAACTCTACTCTGTCTGTACTGGTCTACTAATTGCAAGATTTTTTTGAGATATGCAGGCTGCGGTGCAAATAGTCCACCTGGGTGGAACCCTAGTGTGTGCTACCCTTTGTGGGGGTGGGGGAGCTAAGAATAGAATGGAGTGCGTAAGAGCTGGAATCCTCAGCCCCACTCTGTAAATAAGGAGGTCAAGTCATGGAGATAAATTGTGAAATCAGTCAACCAATGGGAACAATTCCTATTAACAGTAACATCTTTTCAGGAAAAATATCAAAAGTAGCAGTAAACATAAATAACAACAATTTCCCTCCATCAAGATAACCAAGTAACATAACTTATAAACATTAGCCCTGCTCCTTAACTTGTCAAACATAACAGCAAACAGTGTGAAAATAGAAACATATTAACTTAGCTTGTATGTTTGAGCATCGTCCTGGCCCAAGCACTCTGAATGCCTCTGACTCAGACTTATCTGCCAGACTTGGAGTGAGCTTGAACCTGAATGGAGGGAAAGAAAGCCCTCAATTGCAACTAAGATTCAAGGGGGTAGTGTGTGGGGTCGAGGAAGGTCGTGACCCGTAATTTCGACTGTGCAGTAGGAGGATCCCGTGTGGCATCTGCCATGAGTCCCCACTGTGTGAGAAGAGTAGTCCCTTGGGATAAGGTGGTCACTGCATGTGTCTGGTTATCTTTGGTGATTATTAATTTGGTTGGGTAGCCCCATCTATATTTGACACCTGCTCTTCTGAGTACCAGTGTGACCGGCTGAAAGTACCCTCTGTGCTCCAAGGTATGTGCTGATAAATCAGGTAGCAGCTGGAAATCCTTGAATCTTTATGACATCTGCGGTTTTCGGAAAGCAGCCTGCATAAGTATCTTTATAGAGGAAGCTGTAGAAACAGACAACGACGTCCCTCGGTTTCTCCTGCAAAACTGATCTTGGGCGTAGAGCCCTGTGAGCCCTTTCCATGGTGGAGGTCATACCCTCAACAGGATCCAATAGGTCATTGAAAAGTTCTGTTATGAATTTCTGTAGATCGGCAGGTTGAACTTCCTCTGGGATCCCTCTAAACCGAAAATTGTTTCTGCGAGCTCGGTTCTCAACAACATCGAGCTTGAATTCAAGTTGGTTTATTGCTCAGATAAGGCTTCTGAATATGCCAGGAGGTTTGTCCACTCTGTCGCCTATTTCCAAGATATCCTTGTGGAGTTCGACATGGCTTCTTTGATTTTCCTTTGTAATGGAACTAGTTTGATGTGCAAGCATTTTTTTAAGGGTTGCTTCCATGATGAAGTGTTGTGATTGGACAGACCATAACGGCTGAGAGCCATCTCCCACTGACTCTGAGTCACTTAGCCCGTCATTTGATTCATTGTCTGGCCTTTTAGATAGCTGGCTAAAGTGGTCAAGCACTGTTTTCTTGACAGCCCCTGGAGTTTTTGGGTGTTGTCTTGAATTATGAAGCATTGTCAGGTTCAATGGATAAATAATAGGAACAAGCCTGCTCATGTACAAGATATATCTATGGGTGGAGTATAATTGCCCCCCTGGTTGACAAGATAACAATAGATTCACAAATTAATGAACATTAATACTCAGAGCAGGGCCGGGCGGCTTCTCCTGACCACTCCCCCCTCATCAAGGCAGTCGTTTTTCAGACCCACACTCTCCTAGACTTAGTTTCTGTTATGGAGTACCTCAACAAAGGGGCAAAAGCAAGGAAGGAGCCACAGATATGACTACAGAACAACAACAATCAGTATAGTAAAGTAGCAATTATTAACCTTATTGCACTATGAAGTCATAGAAATGTATTAGGGGAAGGTGGTGTAAAGAGAGACGTCAGCTGGGGTCACAAATATAACCCGTCTCTCTCCTCAGGGAACAGTAAGGAGACAACCCAGAGGGAAGGGAAGGGAAGGGAAGAGGAAGCGACCCACCTAGACATGCTAGCAGTGAAGGGGGGAAGAGAGAGAGGAAGAGTCTAAGCCCTAAGGAGAAATGCTAACAGTTACCTCCCAGGGGAGTCACATCTACATACAGTAAAAAAATTAGGTAAAGCATTACCCATACATGTGAGTTACCCTAGAGTTGGCAGAATCAGTCTTAATGAGTGGGCCAATATAGTGTCGGTCAGGCTATTAAGCCAAGAACTCAGTCCTCCAGCCACTTATCAGCACATTTAAAAATTACCGCTCGGTAAGCTCCAATAGGCCCCCTCTCGTCTCAGGGAATTATGGGTATGACCAGAAGGAAGGGGAAAGGGGAAGTGACCAGCTCAGACAATCTGAGCCAGAAAGGGAGAGTCTCTAGCATGCAAAAACACAAATCACACTCTTAAAAAACCCTCAAAGCAAACAGAATATATGACAAATAATCTGGTAACACTATACATGATGTTGGTAACCTGTGAAAGCAAGTTTAGATGAGATAATGATATAACACTCCACTTTGGGCTAGGGCCCAAAAGACAATTAAGCTGACGCAGCAGCTAGCACAATGAGACCATGAAATATGGGATCAGTAAGTTGCACGTTTCAAGAAGTGTAGTATCTGCTATATTTTTTTTTTTTTTTTACAGATATGAAGATATTATGGTGTCACTATACTTAATACTAGTATCCTGTGGAAGCAAACATATTTTAAGCAGTAAAATAACACTCCACTTTGAGCAATGGCTTCAAAGACAATTAAACTGACACAGCAGCTAGCATAAGGAGTCCATGGCATATGGGGTCAGAAAGTTGCACATGTAAACAGGTGAAGTAGTTGCTGCTTTAAGGATTTTTACAAATATGGAGATAGTGTGAAATTGGTTTAAGCAGCCGCTCTAATATCGCCACTATAGGTAAGGGAGTAGGGATGGTTATGCATGGGGTCCACACTGATGCCTCCAATGATGTTAAAGCCAGACCAGGGTAGGAAACAACAGAGGTCTGCAACCCTCTTCTCTGTGAAATGTTAATACAGGCTAGTTTCAGGGTAAAGTCTTGTGATAGGAGGGGTAACTCCACTCGGGAAAGCTTGTACTGTGTGGACTAGAAACTTAATGGAAGTCCCAGCTATCCTCATGAACTGCAATAGTCCTTCAGACTACTAAGGCCATGGCACAAGGCACAGCACGTGGTTTAGGTAAGGAGTAATGCACGTAATGGGGACAATAAGGTAGTGTGGCCCAATATGAACCCTCCGTCAGCAACCCTATCATGTAGCCCAGGGAGAATAAAGTGTGGGGGGCCTGGGATCTCTGTGAAGGAGGCCACTAATAGAAGGATGGCATGGTTAGGGGATAGGAGACAGTGATCTCACCCAATACTCTTGCTCCGTCACTGAACCGGGTTCTCCAGCAGCCTAGATAACTGCAGTCTCAGAAAGCCACACAAAACATTCACAAGTGTTAGGATGGCACCGGTCTGCAAGGTTATTCATGCCTGCTCCCAGTGATGGTCTCGTGGGTTTTGATTGTGATGGTTCCTTCAAGGGGCCACAAAATGTCCGCCGTTCACTCCAAAACAAGTACAGGAAAGCTCCGGTATCTTCACTTGGGCTCCCGACATTCAGAGCCCCTCAATCTCATCTGCAGCTCCTCCAATCTCTTTTCCTGAGTGTAGCACCATCCGGAGTGCCTCCCAAGGCTCGATGTGGACCAGGTAGGTAACAGTCCTATCTGTACAGGTTCTAAGGCTTCTCTGTTATAACCCTCAGCTCACTTATTCTGCAGATATTCCGGTCCTCTTCATGGTCTCCTCCACTCTCAGATGCTCCGGAGCAGATCCCCGACCCTCCGGAGCCTAGTGGGCCCTGCAGAAGAGTTAGCAAAGCTGCAGTCTGCAGTATAGGTAGTCAGTCAGTCCGCAACAAATAACTCTGGAGCCTCAGAATACAATAAGTTGTGGGGTGTAGGTTATTCAGGCGTTCTGTGTACCCAAAAGTCTGGTCAAATTGCACCAATATAAGGACAACTTTGGCTGTTTTAAAAGATTTAAGTCAGGAGCTCCATGTCTGCACATCTGCTCTGTATGATGGTTAGCTCCGCCCCTTTCAAAAAATACTTTCCATGTGTGCTTTGGAACCTTCATGTTCTTTTAGTATCTTTAGCAGCATTTTTTATAAAAAAAACACACACAAAAAAAACATTGAGTTTCATCACGCACACACTTTTATGTGCATTACTGTCTAGTCAAAATAATAAACAAACAATTATTATGATTATTTAGTAATTAACAATAATGACTGCTCTATGTCAGACAAGAGTCTTAGGGGCAAATGTATCAAGCTCCGAATAGAGCTTGATGCCCCGTGTTTCTGGCGAGCCTGCAGGCTCGCCAGAAACAGCAATTATGAAGCAGTGGTCACAAAGACCGCTGCTCCATAACCTGTCCGCCTGCTCTGAGCAGGCAGACAGACATCGCCGGAAATAAACCCGATCGAGTTTGATCTTGTTGATTGACACCTCCCTGCTGGCAGCCTATTGGCCGCAAGTCTGCAAGGGGCGGCGTTGCACCAGCAGCTCTTGTGAGCTGCTGGTGCAATGCTGAATACGGCGAGCGTATTGCTCGCCGTATTCAGCGAGGTCTGTCGGACCTGATCCGCACTGTCGGATCAGGTCCGACAGACCTTCATAACTAGAGGCCTTAGACTGCACAAGAGATATAGAATTCTGAGCATTATTCAAGGGACATTAAACATTAAGGGCTAGCTTAAAAGTAGAGTGCAAAAATATTAGTGCTATTGGATGTGAACACTGCTCAAGTTAAATCAATAACAGTCCTATTCATGAGCTTGTATTACAAGTTGAAAGTAAAATGTTAGTGTGCAAGCGAAAGACTAGCCCTAACACTACATCAGGTCTTAAGTCTTGCTAACAAATAACTTACAACTTGTACTATGAGCGATATTTGGCATTGCTAAGATATTTATTGAAAGTATAGGTCACGCTAAAGGCATGTCTTCTGCGCTAAACATTCTCTGGTTACTCTTCTTTACCATGGACTTGTAATATCAATATCAGTCCAGTGATAGATGCGCTATCAGCAGAGCTAAAATTGTAGTCTTATCCCAAATATATTTTATAAGCATAGTATTGTGGTTTTACCCCACCTGCCTCTAGTCCTGGTGTTGTAATCTGGCTTTCACTGAATTCCAGTGCTGATGTGTTTACATATGTGCGGTATCTCTCCTTCAGATACCTGCAGTGTAACCTAGGTTAAAAATGGCAGCACCCATAATTGGAGGAATATGAAATTTATTTAGGGCTAGAATACAAGTGGAGCGCTAAATTATCGCTCTCCCGTGGTAGCAATTAGTTCTTCAAAAATTAACCAAAGATCCGATCTTTGGTTAATTTTCTAAAAGTTCCCCAAATGCCCTTAAAATTGAGGGCATTAATATTTTATATTTAAAAAAAATGTAGCATTTAAAAAAAAAAAAAAAAAAAAAAATGGCACTAAGCAGTTTTGGGGCTTTAAATTTGGTGAGAGTGGGGTATTAGAAAAAAAAAGGCACTTAAAAGTGCCTTTACATTGCAACCTATGGGAACCGTGTGCTCTCAGTAAATATATATGTATATGCTTATATACATATATATTTATTTTTGAATATGTGTATATACATGTGTATATATATATATATATACACACACACAATAGAATATTGCTGCACATCCCCTTCTATATTATCAAAACATTTTAAATATTGCAAAAAATCACCCAAACTCATATTTTAAAATTGGGATCTTAGTCACACAATATGGCCATATGTTGCTTAAGCCAGTCACCAACTTACAAGGTGTTCCAATGTTGACTGGTCCTAACACTGCAATGTGATGCCTTTCTGGGCTGTAACATTCCTGCTTTAACAATATTCTATTTTGTGTAATTATTTGGTTGGTTGCTAGCACCCCTAAGAAGTCATATTAATAAAATAATTTTGTAAGATGTGCAGAAACATTTGTATTTGTGTGTGTGTATATATATATATATATATATATATATATATATATATATATATATATATATATATATATATAATTACTAAATGCTGCTCATCGCTGCGCTAGGTTCCGAAGCTCCCATAGGAGACTATAGAAACGTGCTCTCGTGAGTGCAATGCTTCCCAGCAATGCGAAATGAGCTTGCATTTGCATTTCTGTAAACTTGTCATACCAGCGCACATTAGCGTGTGCTGGTATTACAAAGTGGAGCACAAATATCGCTTTAGCTAAAGTGATATATTGTGCTCCACTTGTGATCTCCCCCTTAGTGTTTAATGTCCCTTTAAAGGTGGAGGATACATATGGGACCAACTATTATCATAAAAAAAAGACGTGCAATTTGTTTCGGCCGATTCGGAGAGTTGAATGAATCCGAATTTCCGAATCGGCACTATAACTAAAATTCCAAAAATGAATAAATCAGTTTCCGAATTTTCGTATCCATTCTTTATTCATATTCAGAATTTTTTATTTTTCTAATCTAAACCAGAGTTCCCAAACATCCCGGACACTAACTAAAACAATAAATAAAGCTATTAACCCCTAAACCACTGTTCCCTGACAGCGCCGACACTAAATAACGCTATTAACCCCTAAACCGCTGTTTCCCGACATCGCCGACACTAACTAAACCTATTAACCTCTAAACCGCAGTTCATGGCCAACATAAACTTAACCTATTAACCTCTAAACTGCAGTCCCCAAACATCGCAGAGATGAACTAAACCTATTTGCCTCTAAACCGCTGTTCCCCTACATCGCCGACACTAACTAAAAATGAAATAAAGCTATTAACCCCTAAACCTCCGTTCCCTGACATCGCAGACACTTACAAAACCTATTAACCTCTAAACTAAAGTACACCCACATGACAACACTAATTAAACCTATTAACCCCTAAACCGCCAACCCCCACATCGCAACTACCTAATTTAAACTATATTAACCCCCTAAACCTAACACCCCCTAACTTTAACATATTTAAAATAGACCTAAATTAAAGTTACAATTATTAACTAACTACCTATTTAAAAATAAATACAAACTTACCTGTGAAGTAAAAATAAAACCTAAGCTAGCCACGATAAAACTATTTACTAACTACCTAGTTAAAATAAATACAAACTTACTTATGAAATAGAAATAAAACCTAAGCTTAAACTAATAAAACCTAACATTACTATAAAAATAAAATAAAACTAAGATTACTTAAAATAAAAAACCTAACATTACAAAAAATAATAATACTACAATTACAAAAAATAATAAACACTAAAATTACAAAAAATAAAAAAACTACCATTACAAAAAGATAACACAAAATTATCAAAAATAATAAAAACAAATCCTATTCTAATACTCCGTTTAAAAAAGAAAACCCACCCCAAAATAAAAAAACCCTAATCTATAATAAACTACCAATAGCCCTTAAAAGGGCCTTTTGTGAGGCATTGCCCTAAAGTTAACAGCTCTTTTGCAAAAAATTAAAACAAACACCCCCTAACATTACAACACCCCACCCCCCCTAAACCCACAAAATAAAAAAAATCTACCTAAACAAAAACCTTATCTACCCATTGCCCCGAAAAGGGCATTTGTATGAACATTGGCCTTAAAAGGGCATTCAGCTCTTTTACTGCCTTTAAAAAGGCATTTAGCTCGTTTTTGACCCATTAAAATAAAAAATCCCTAATCTAAAAAACAAAAAGAAACAAAACCCTACCCCCAACTTAACACTAACCCCAAAATCGGTACTCTCAGCTGCTAAAGTCAGGTGAAATATCTTCATCCCAGCGGCAAAACATCTTCATCCAGATGGCTTCATCTTTATCCATTGCGGGATTGGCATCTTCTATCTTCTTCATCCTGCGGAGGCGGCCAATAGGAATGCAACGGTACCCCAATGTACCTTGCATTGAATCCTCAGTGTGTGGCAGACAATCACATGAAGAGGACCTCCACGTCGGACCGATGGACCTCCACCTGGACTTTGGCCTTCGCGCATCCACCAACCGTTTTGCAGGGATGAAGAAGATAGAAGATGCTGATCCCGCGATGGATGAAGATGGAGCTGTCTGGATAAAGCTGCTTCGTTGCCGAGATGAAGATCTTTCGCCAGACTTCAGCAACTTTTAGTACCGGTTTTAGGGTTAGTGTTAGATATTTTTTTTGGGAGGGTGTGTGTTTTTTTTTTAGATTAGGGCTTTTTTATTTTAATAGGCCAAAAAAGAGCTGAATGCCCTTTGAATGGCAGTAAAAGAGCTGAATGCCCTTTTAAGGGCAATGCCCATACAAATTCCCTATTCGGAGCAATGGGTAGATTAGTTTTTTTTTTTAGTTAGGTTTTTTATTTTGTGGGTTTGGGGGTAGGGGTTTGTTTAATTTTTTGAGAAAGAGCCGTTAACTTTAGGGCAATGCCCTACAAAAGGCCCTTTTAAGGGCAATGCCCATACAAATTCCCTATTTGGAGCAATGGGTAGATTAGTTTTTTTTTTAGTTAGGTTTTTTATTTTGTGGGTTTGGGGGGTAGGGGTTTGTTTAATTTTTTGTGAAAGAGCTGTTAACTTTAGGGCAATGCCCTACAAAAGGCCCTTTTAAGGGCTATTGGCAGTTTATTAGAGATTAGTTTTTTTTGTTTTTTTTTGGGGTGTTTTTTTTTTTAAACGGGGTATTAGAATAGGAATCATTTTTATTATTTTGGATAATTTTGATTATTTTTTGTAATGGGAATTTTTTTATTTTTGGGGTGTTTTTTTTTTTAGATTAGGTTTTTATTCATTTGTAATGGGCTTTAAAAGAGCTGAATGCCGTTTTATGGGCAATGACCATACAAATTTCCTTTTCCGGGCAATGGGTAGATTAGTTTTTTTTTTATTTTGTGGGTTTGGGGGGGTTTGTAATGTTAGGGGGTGTTTGTTTTAGATTTTTTGCAAACTTTAGGGCAATGTCTTACAAAAGGCCTTTTTAAGGTTTATTATAGATTTGTGTTTCTTTATTTTAAGTTGTTTTTTTTTTTTTAAACGGGGTATTAGAATAGGAATCATTTTATTATTTTGGATAATTTAGTTTGATATTTTTTTGTAATGGTAGTTTTTTTATTTTTTGTAATTTTAGTGTTTATTATTTTTGTAATTGTAGTTTTATTTTTTTTTGTAATGTTAGTTTTTTTATTTTTTTAGTAATATTACGGCTAGATTACGAGTTTTGCGGTATGAGTGAAAAAGCAGGGTTATAATGCTGCTTTTTCACTACCGCTGGTATTACGAGTCTTGCAGGTTTAGGGGCACTGCACACTTTTTTGGCCTTAATGCAAATTAACTTACGCAATTTGCATAAAGTCTTTTTTCAATGGGACTTCCATAGCGCCGGTATTACAAGTCTGCCTTGGAGGCCAAAAAGTGAGCGGTACACCCTAAAATTTCAAGATCAATACCGTAAACTGAAAGTCAGTAGTTATGAGTTTTGCGCTACAAAGCTGTAGCATAAAACTCATAACTAAAGTGCTAAAAAGTACACTAAACACCCATAAACTACCTATTAAACCCCTAAACCGAGGTCCTCCCGCATCGCAAACACTAAAATAAATTTATTAACCCCTAATCTGCTGCTCCGGACATCGCCGCCACTAGAATAGACATATTAACCCCTAAACTGACGCACTCCCGCCTCGCAAACACTAGTTAAATATTATTAAGCCCTAATCTGCTGTCCCTATTATCGCTGCAACCTACATTACAGTTATTAACCCCTAATCTGCTGCCCCCAATGTCGCCACCAATATACTAAAGTCATTAACCCCTAAGCCTAAGTCTAACCCTAACACCCCCTAACTTAAATATAATTAAAATAAATCTAAATAAAACCTACTATTAATAACTAAATAATTCCTATTTAAAACTAAATACATACCTATAAAATAAACCCTAAGCTGGCTACAATATAACTAATAGTTATATTGTATCTAGCTTAGGGTTTATTTTTATTTTACAGGCAAGTTTGTATTTATTTTAACTAGGTAAACTAGTTAGTAAATAGTTATTAACTATTTACTAACTACCTAGCTAAAATAAATACAAATAATAATACTACAATTACAAAAAATAATAAACACTAAAATTACAAAAAATAAAAAAAAACTACCATTACAAAAAATAACACAAAATTATCAAAAATAATAAAAACAAATCCTATTCTAATACTCCGTTTAAAAAAGAAACCCACCCCAAAATAAAAAACCCTTATCTATAATAAACTACCAATAGCCCTTAAAAGGGCCTTTTGTGAGGCATTGCCCTAAAGTTAACAGCTCTTTTGCAAAAAATTAAAACAAACACCCCCTAACATTACAACCCCCCAATCCCCTAAACCCACAAAATAAAAAAACTACCTAAACAAAAACCTTATCTACCCATTGCCCCGAAAAGGGCATTTGTATGAACATTGGCCTTAAAAGGGCATTCAGCTCTTTTACTGCCTTTAAAAAGGCATTTAGCTCTTTTTTGGCCCATTAAAATAAAAAAGCCCTAATCTAAAAAACAAAAAAAAAACAAAACCCTACCCCCAACTTAACACTAACCCCAAAATCGGTACTCTCAGCTGCTAAAGTCAGGTGAAATATCTTCATCCCAGCGGCAAAACATCTTCATCCAGATTGCTTCATCTTTATCCATTGCGGGATCGGCATCTTCTATCTTCTTCATCCCTGCGGAGGTGGCCAATAGGAATGCAACGGTACCCCAATGTACCTTGCATTGAATCCTCAGTGTGTGGCAGACAATCACATGAAGAGGACCTCCACGTCGGACCGATGGACCTCCACCTGGACTTTGGCCTCCGCGCATCCATTAACCGTTTTGCAGGGATGAAGAAGATAGAAGATGCTGATCCCGCGACGGATGAAGATGGAGCCGTCTGGATAAAGTTGCTTCGTTGCCGAGATGAAGATCTTTCGCCAGACTTCAGCAACTTTTAGTACCAGTTTTGGGGTTAGTGTTAGATATTTTTTTTTTGGGGGGGGGTGTTTTTTTTTTAGATTAGGGCTTTTTTTATTTTAATAGGCCAAAAAAGAGCTGAATGCCCTTTGAATGGCAGTAAAAGAGCTGAATGCCCTTTTAAGGGCAATGCCCATACAAATTCCCTATTCGGAGCAATGGGTAGATTAGTTTTTTTTTTTTAGTTAGGTTTTTTATTTTCTGGGTTTGGGGGGTAGGGGTTTGTTTAATTTTTTGCGAAAGAGACGTTAACTTTAGGGCAATGCCCTACAAAAGGCCCTTTTAAGGGCAATGCCCATACAAATTCCCTATTCGGAGCAATGGGTAGATTAGTTTTTTTTTAGTTAGCTTTTTTATTTTGTGGGTTTGGGGGGCAGGGGTTTGTTTTATTTTTTTGTGAAAGATCTGTTAACTTTAGGGCAATGCCCTACAAAAGGCCCTTTTAAGGGCTATTGGCAGTTTATTAGAGATTAGTTTTTTTGTTTTTTTGGGGGGTGTTTTTTTTTTTTTAAACGGGGTATTAGAATAGGAATCATTTTTATTATTTTGGATAATTTTGATAGTTATTTTTTGTAATGGGAATTTTTTTATTTTTGGGGTGTTTTTTTTGTTAGATTAGGTTTTTTTAATTTGTAATGGGCTTTAAAAGAGTTGAATGCCGTTTTAAGGGCAATGACCATACAAATTTCCTTTTCCAGGCAATGGGTAGATTAGTTTTTTTTTTATTTTGTGGGTTTGGGGGGGGGGGGGGGTTTGTAATGTTAGGGGGTGTTTGTTTTAGATTTTTTGCAAACTTTAGGGAAATGTCTTACAAAAGGCCTTTTTAAGGTTTATTATAGATTTGTGTATTTTTTTGTAATGGTAGTTTTTTTATTTTTTGTAATTTTAGTGTTTATTATTTTTGTAATTGTAGTTTTATTTTTTTTTGTAATGTTAGTTTTTTTATTTTTTTAGTAATATTACGGCTAGATTAAGAGTTTTGCGGTATGAGTGAAAAAGCAGGGTTATAATGCTGCTTTTTCACTACCGCTGGTATTACGAGTCTTGCAGGTTTAGGGGCACTGCACACTTTTTTGGCCTTAACGCAAATGAACTTACGCAATTTGCATAAAGTCTTTTTTCAATGGGACTTCCATACCGCCGGTATTACAAGTCTGCCTTGGAGGCCAAAATGTGAGCGGTACACCCTAAAATTTCAAGATCAATACCATAAACTGAAAGTCAGTAGTTATGAGTTTTGCGCTACAAAGCTGTAGCATAAAACTCATAACTAAAGTGCTAAAAATTACACTAAACACCCATAAACTACGTATTAAACCCCTAAACCGAGGTCCTCCCGAGGTCCTCCCGCATCGCAAACACTAAAATAAATGTATTAACCCCTAATCTGCTGCTCCGGACATCGCCGCCACTAGAATAAACATATTAACCCCTAAACTGACGCACTCCCGCCTCGCAAACACTAGTTAAATATTATTAAGCCCTAATCTGCTGTCCCTAACATCGCTGCAACCTACATTACAGTTATTAACCCCTAATCTGCTGCCCCCAATGTCGCCACCAATATACTAAAGTCATTAACCCCTAAGCCTAAGTCTAACCCTAACACCCCCTAACTTAAATATAATTAAAATAAATCTAAATAAAACCTACTATTAATAACTAAATTATTCCTATTTAAAACTAAATACTTACCTATAAAATAAACCCTAAGCTGGCTACAATATAACTAATAGTTATATTGTATCTATCTTAGGGTTTATTTTTATTTTACAGGCAAGTTTGTATTTATTTTAACTAGGTAAACTAGCTAGTAAATAGTTATTAACTATTTACTAACTACCTAGCTAAAATAAATACAAATTTACCTGTAAAAATAAAACCTAACCTGTCTTACAATAACACCTAACTTTACACTACAATTAAGTAAAATATCTAAATTAACCCCTTAATGACAACTGACGTACCAGGTACGTCATGCATTAACAAGCAGTTAATGACAATGGACGTACCTGGTACGTCAGTTGTCTAACAGAGTGCTGGAAGTGATCACAATCACTTCCAGCAGCTCTGAGGGTATTGCAGTCATGCCTCGATATGGAGGCATCCTGCAATACCCCTTTACAAGCCTCCGATGCAGAGAGAGCCACTCTGTGGCCCTCTCTGCACCGGTAGTGATGGTGCCGATGGTGCCTTTGCCCGGTGGGAGGAGGGAGCGTGTGCGCGCGCGTGCACGATGCGCGCGCGCGTGCACGGGCGGGCGCGTGCACGTGGATGCGCGTGCACGTGTGCACATTAGCCACACTGACACCAATGAAGGAAGGGGGGAAAAAAAAGTAAAAAAAAAAGTTTAAAAAAAAAGTTTTTTTTTTACATATAAAAGGATCTGGGAGGGGGAGGGGGTGGGGGTATTGTGGGGGGGGCTGCTACACTACAGAAATAATTAAAAATACAAATAAAAAAGTTATAAATAAAATTTAAATAGTTTGGTTTGTGGGGCCAAACTGGGTACTGGCAGACAGCTGCCAGTACCCAAGATGGCGGTAATTAGGTAGGGGAGAGGGTTAGAGAGCTGGAGGGGGGGGTCAGGGAGGTTGGTGCTAAGGCAGGGGTCCATCACAACTAAAATATTTTATAATTTTTATTTAAAAAAAAAAAAAACTCTTTTATTTAGTACTGGCAGACTTTCTGCCAGTACTTAAGATGGCGGTAACAATTGTGGGGTGGGGGAGGGAAGAGAGCTGTTTGGGAGGGATCAGGGGGTGGGATGTGTCAGGTGGGAGGCTGATCTCTAAAATTAACCCTGCAAGCTCCCTACAAGCTACCTAATTTAACCCCTTCACTGCTGGGCCTAATTCACGTGTGGTGCGCAGCAGCATTTAGCGGGCTTCTAATTACCAAAAAGCAACGCCAAAGCCATATAAGTCTGCTATTTCTGAACAAAGGGGATCCCAGAGAAGCTTTTACAACAATTTCTGCCATAATAGCACAAGCTGTTTGTAAATAATTTCAGTGAGAAACCTAAAATTGTGAAAAATGTAAAGTTTTTTTTTTTATTTGCTCGCATTTGGCGGTGAAATGGTGGCATAAAATATACCAAAATGGGCCTAGATCAATACTTGGGGTTGTCTACTACACTACACTAAAGCTAAAATTAACCCTACAAGCTCCCTACAAGCTCCCTAATTAACCCCTTCACTCCTGGGCATAAAACATGTGTGGTGCGCAGCGGCATTTAGCGGCCTTCTAATTACCAAAAAGCAACCACAAAGCCATATAAGTCTGTTATTTCTGAAAAAGGGGATCTCAGAGAAGCATTTACAACCATTTGTGCCATAATTGGAGAAGCTGTTTGTAAATAATTTCAGTGGGAAACCTAAAGTTTGTGACAAAATTTGTGAAAAAGTGAACTTTTTTTTTTTTTTATCGCATTTGGCGGTGAAATGGTGGCATGAAATATACCAAAATGGGCCTAGATCAATACTTTGGGATGTCTTCTAAAACAAAATATATACATGTCAAGGGATATTCAGGTATTCCTGACAGATATCAGGGTTCCAAAGTAACTAGCGCTCATTTTGAAAAAAAGTGGTTTGGAAATAGCAAAGTGCTACTTGTATTTATTGCCCCATAAATTGCAAAAAAAGCAAAGAACATGTAAACATTGGGTATTTCTAAACTCAGGACAAAATTTATAAACTATTTAGCATGGGTGTTTTTTGGTGATTGTAGATGTGTAACAGATTTTGGGGGTCAAAGTTAGAAAAAGTGTGTTTTTTTCCATTTTTTCCTCATATTTTATCATTTTTTTTTAGTAAATTATAAGATATGATGAAAATAATGGTATCTTTAGAAAGTCCATTTAATGACGAGAAAAACGGTATATAATATGTGTGGGTACAGTAAACGAGTAAGAGGGAAATTACAGCTAAACGCAAACACTGCAGAAATGTAAAAATAGCCATTGTCATTAAGGGTAAGAAAATTGAAAAATGGTCCGGTCATTAAGGGGTTAAATACAATTACCTAAATTACAAAAATAAAACCCCACTAAATTACACAAAATAAAAAAAGACATTATCAGATATTTAAACTAATTACACCTAATCTAATAGCACTATCAAAATAAAAAGCCCCCCCCAAAATAAAAAAAATCCTAGCCTAAACTTAACTACCAATAGCCCTTATAAGGGCCTTTTGTGGGGCGTTGCCCCAAAGAATCAGCTCTTTTACCTGGAAAAAAAATACAAACAACCCCCCAACAGTAAAACCCACCACCCACACAACCAACCCCCCAAATAAAACCCTAACTACAAAAACCTAAACTCCCCATTGTCCTGAAATGGGCATTTGGATGGGCATTGCCCTTAAAAGGGCATTTAGCTCTTTTTCAAGTGCTCAAACCCTAACCTAAAACAAAACCCACCCAATAAACCCTTAAAAAACCTAACACTAACCCCCGAAGATCCACTTACAGTTTTGAAGACCAGACATCCATCCTCAACGAAGCCGGGAGAAGTCTTCATTCAAGCGTCAAGAAGTCCTCAACAAAGCCGGGAGAAGTATTCATCCAAGCCGGCAGAAGTGGTCCTCCAGACGGGCAGAAGTCTATCAGCCAATTGGAATAAAGGTGAAAAAATCCTATTGGCTGATACAATCAGACAATAGGATTGAGCTTCAATCCTATTGGCTGATCCAATCAGCCAATAGGATTGAGCTTGCATTCTATTGGCTGATTGAAACAGTCAATAGAATGTGAGCTCAATCCTATTGACTGGTAGTGCAGTGCTTTAGAGGTTAATATGTTTATTTAGTATTGGCGATGGGGGTGTACGGGGCTTTAGAGGTTAATAGGTTTATTTTGTGTTGGTGATGTGGGGGTACGGCAGTTTAGGGGTTAATAGCTTTATTTAGTGTTTTATTTAGTGTTGGCGATGTCGGGGAACGGCACTTGAGAGGTTAATAGGTTTAGTTAGTTTTTGCAATGTGGGGGTACAGTGGTTTAGGGGTTAATAGGTTTAGTTAGTGTTGGCGATATAATGGTAGTTTTTTTATTTTTTGTAATTTTAATGTTTATTAATTTTTGTAATTGTAGTTTTTTTTTGTAATGTTAGTTTTTTTTGTTTTTTTTAGTAATGTTAGGTTTTTTATTTTTAGTAATGTTAGGTTTTACTAGTTTAAGCTTAGGTTTTATTTTTATTTCACAGGAAAGTTTGTATTTATTTTTAAATAGATAGTTAGATAATAATTGTAACTTTAATTTAGGTCTATTGTAATTATGTTAAAGTTAGGGGGTGTTAGGTTTAGGGGTTACTATAGTTTAATTTAGCTAGTTGCGATGTGGGGTGCGGCGTTTTAGAGCCTAATTCGGTTTAGTTAGTGTTGGCGATATGGGAGTACCGTGCTTTAGAGGTTAATGGGTTAATTTAGTGTTGGCTATGTGGGTGTACGGTGCTTTAGAGGTTAATAGGTTTATTTAGTGTTGACGATGTGGGGGTGCGGTGGTTTAGGGGTTAATAGCTTTATTTGGTGTTGGCGATGTCAGGGAACGGCGCTTCAGAGGCTAATAGGTTTAGTTAGTGTTGGCGATGTGGGGGTGAGGCAGTTTAGGGGTTAATATGTTTAGTTAGTGTTGGCAATGAGGGGGTTGGGGTTTAGGGGTTAATAGCTTTATTTAGTGTCGGCAATGTCAGGAAACGACGGTTTAGAGGTTAATAGATTTATTTAGTGTCGGCGATATGAGTGATGGTGGTTTTAGATAATTTTGTTTCGGCAATCGGAGGCAAATTAGTTATGTTAAGTTAAATCAATTTTCGGAGCCTTTTGTTTTTTCGGATCCATTCTTTATTCATATGCATTATTTTATTCTGAAGTTTAGAATAGAATAATGAATATGAATAAAGAATGAATCTGAAATAACAAACGGATCCGAAAAAACTATCGCCTAGATCACGAGTTTTGCGTTAGAGGCTGTGCGGTGCTAACGAGCAGTTTATGCTCACTGCTCACTTACAGACAAAAAAAAAACACCTGCAAAAAAGCAGCGTAAAACTCCTTAACGCAGCCCCATTGATTCCTATGGGGAAATAAAAGTTATGTCTGCACCTAACACCCTAACATGAAGCCAGAGTCTAAACACCCTTAATCTTACACTTATTGACCCCTAATCTGCCGCCCCCGACATCGCTGACACCTGCATTATATTATTAACCCCTAATCTGCCGCTCCGGACACCGCCGCAACCTACATTATACTTATGAACCCCTAATCTGCCGCCCCCAACATCACCGACACCTGCATTATATTTATTAACCCCTACTCTGCCGTCCCCAATGTCGCCGACACCTACCTACATTTATTAACCCCTAATCTGCCACCCCCAACGTCGCTGCCACTATAATAAAGTCATTAACCCCTAAACCTAAGTCTAACCCTAACCCTAACACCCCCTAACTTAAATATAATTAAAATAAATCTAAATAAAATTACTACAATTAACTAAATGATTCCTTTTTAAAACTAAATACTTACCTATACAATAAAGCCTAAGGCCTAGATTTGGAGTTTGGCGTTAGCCGTGAAAACCAGCGTTAGAGGCTCCTAACGCTGGTTTTAGGCTAACTCCGGTATTTGGAGTCACTCAAAAAAGGGTCTAACGCTCACTTTTCAGCCGCGGCTTTTCCATACCACAGATCCCCTTACGTCAATTGCGTATCCTATCTTTTCAATGGGATCTTTCTAACTCCGGTATTTAGAGTCGTGTCTGAAGTGAGCGTTAGAAATCTAACGACAAAACTCCTGCCGCAGAAAAAAGTCAGTAGTTAAGAGCTTTTTGGGCTAACGCCGGTTCATAAAGCTCTTAATTACTGTACTCTAAAGTACACTAACACCCATAAACTACCTATGTACCCCTAAACCGAGGCCCCCCCACATCGCCGCCACTCGATTAATTTTTTTTAACCCCTAATCTGCCGACCGCCACCTACGTTATACTTATGTACCCCTAATCTGCTGCCCCTAACACCGCTGACCCCTGTATTATATTTATTAACCCCTAATCTGCCCCCCACAACGTCGCCGCCAGCTACCTACAATAATTAACCCCTAATCTGCCGACCGCAAAGCGCCGCCACCTACATTATAGCTATGTACCCCTAATCTTCTGCCCCTAACACCGCCGACCCCTATATTATATTTATTAACCCCTAATCTGCCCCCCTCAACGTCGCCTCCACCTGCCTACACTTATTAACCCCTAATCTGCCGAGCGGACTGCACCGCTACTATAATAAAGTTATTAACCCCTAATCCGCCTCACTAACCCTATAATAAATAGTATTAACCCCTAATCTGCCCTCCCTAACATCGCCGACACCTAACTTCAATTATTAACCCCTAATCTGCCGACCGGAGCTCACCGCTATTCTAATAAATGGATTAACCCCTAAAACTAAGTCTAACCCTAACACCCCCCTAAGTTAAATATAATTTTAATCTAACGAAATAAATTAACTCTTATTAAATAAATTATTCCTATTTAAAGCTAAATACTTACCTGTAAAATAAATCCTAATATAGCTACAATATAAATTATACCCCGAGTCTAAACACCCCTAACCTTATACTTATTAACCCCTAATCTCCCGCCCCCAACATCGCCGCTACTATAATAAAGTTATTAATAAAGTCTAACCCTAACACCCCCCTAAATTAAATATAATTTAAATAAAACAAACTAAAATTACTATCATTAAATAAATGAATCCTATTTAAAACTAAATACTTACCTATAAAATAAACCCTAATATAGCTACAATATAACTAATAGTTACATTGTAGCTATTTTAGGATTTATTTTTATTTTACAGGTAACTTTGTATTTATTTTAACCAGGTACAATAGTAATTAAATAGTTAAGAACTATTTAATAGCTACCTAGTTAAAATAATTACAAAATTACCTGCAAAATCAATCATAACCTAAGTTACAATTAAACCTAACACTATACTATCATTAAATTAATTAAATAAAATACCTATAATTACCTACAATTAAACACTACACTATCAATACATTAATTAAATACAATATCTACAAATAACTACAATGAAATAAACTAACTAAAGTACAAAAAATAAAAAAAAACTAAGTTACAAAAAATAAAAAAATATTTACAAACATAAGAAAAATATTACAACAATTTTAAACTAATTACACCTACTCTAAGCCCCCTAATAAAATAACAAAGACCCCCAAAATAAAAAATGCCCTACCCTATTCTAAATTACTAAAGTTCAAAGCTCTTTTACCTTACCAGCCCTGAACAGGGCCCTTTGCGGGGCATGCCCCAAGAAGTTCAGCTCTTTTGCCTGTAAAAAAAAACATACAATACCCCCCCAACATTACAACCCACCACCCACATACCCCTAATCTAACCCAAACCCCCCTTAAATAAACCTAACACTAAGCCCCTGGAGATCATTCTACCTTGTCTTCACCTCACCAGGTATCACCGATCCGTCCTGGCTCCAAACTCTTCATCCAACCCAAGCGGGGGCTGGCGATCCATCATCCAGTGGCTGAAGAGGTCCAGAAGAGGCTCCAAAGTCTTCATCCTATCTGGGAAGAAGAGGCGATCCAGACCGGCAACCATCTTGATCCAAGCGGCATCTTCTATCTTCATACAATGACGACCGGCTCCATCCTGAAGACCTCCACCACGGACCCATCTTCTTCCGGCGACGTCCAACTGAAGAATCACGGTTCCTTTAAGGGACGTCATCCAAGATGGCGTCCCTCGAATTCCGATTGGCTGATAGGATTCTATCAGCCAATCGGAATTAAGGTAGGAATATTCTGATTGGCTGATGGAATCAGCCAATCAGAATCAAGTTCAATCCGATTGGCTGATCCAATCAGCCAATCAGATTGAGCTCGCATTCTATTGGCTGATCGTAACAGCCAATAGAATGCGAGCTCAATCTGATTGGCTGATTGGATCAGCCAATCGGATTGAACTTGATTCTGATTGGCTGATTCCATCAGCCAATCAGAATATTCCTACCTAAATTCCGATTGGCTGATAGAATCCTATCAGCCTATCGGAATTCGAGGGATGCCATCTTGGATGACGTCCCTTAAAGGAACCTTCATTCGGCTAGTAGGCGTCGGGAGAAGAGGATGTTCCGCGTCGGATGGAAGATGATGGCTCCCGAAGAAAGAAGATTGAAGATGCCGTTGATAGAAGACTTCATCCGGATCATGGACCTCTTCAGCTCCCGCTTGGATGAAGACTTCATCCGGATCATGGACCTCTTCAGCTCCCGCTTGGATGAAGACTTCAGCCGGATCATGGACCTCTTCAGCCCCCCGCTTGGGCTTGGATCAGGACATCGGAGGAGCTCTTCAGGACGGATCGGTGAACCTGGTATGGTGAAGATAAGGTAGGAAGATCTTCAGGGGCTTAGTGTTAGGTTTATTTAAGGGGGGTTTGGGTTAGATTAGGGGTATGTGGGTGGTGGGTTGTAATGTTGGGGGGGGGGTATTGTATGTTTTTTTTACAGGCAAAAGAGCTGAACTTCTTGGGGCATGCCCCGCAAAGGGCCCTGTTCAGGGCTGGTAAGGTAAAAGAGCTTTGAACTTTAGTAATTTAGAATAGGGTAGGGCATTTTGTTATTTTGGGGGTCTTTGTTATTTTATTAGGGGGCTTAGAGTAGGTGTAATTAGTTTAAAATTGTTGTAATATTTTTCTTATGTTTGTAGATATTTTTTTATTTTTTGTAACTTAGTTCTTTTTTATTTTTTGTACTTTAGTTAGTTTATTTCATTGTAGTTATTTGTAGATATTGTATTTAATTAATTTATTGATAGTGTAGTGTTAGGTTTAATTGTAGGTAATTGTAGGTATTTTATTTAATTAATTTAATGATAGTATAGTGTTAGGTTTAATTGTAACTTAGGTTAGGATTTATTTTACAGGTAATGTAATTATTTTAACTAGGTAACTATTAAATAGTTCTTAACTATTTAATAGCTATTGTACCTGGTTAAAATAAATACAAAGTTACCTGTAAAATAAATATTAATCCTAAAATAGCTACAATGTAATTATAATTTATATTGTAGCTATATTAGGATTTATTTTACAGGTAAGTATTTAGCTTTAAATAGGAATAATTTATTTAATAAGAGTTAATTAATTTCGTTAGATTAAAATTATATTTAATTTAGGGGGGTGTTAGTGTTAGGGTTAGACTTAGCTTTAGGGGTTAATACATTTATTAGAATAGCGGTGAGCTCCGGTCGGCAGATTAGGGGTTAATAATTGAAGTTAGGTGTCGGCGATGTAAGGGAGGGCAGATTAGGGGTTAATACTATTTATTATAGGGTTAGTGAGGCGGATTAGGGGTTAATAACTTTATTATAGGCGCGCAGGTCCGGTCGGCAGATTAGGGGTTAATAAGTGTAGGCAGGTGGAGGCGACGTTGTGGGGAGCAGATTAGGGGTTAATAACTATAATATAGGGGTCGGCGGTGTTAGGGGCAGCAGATTAGGGGTACATAGGGATAATGTAAGTAGCGGCGGTTTACGGAGCGGCAGATTAGGGGTTAAAAATAATATACAGGGGTCAGCGATAGCGGGGGCGGCAGATTAGGGGTTAATAAGTGTAAGGTTAGGGGTGTTTAGACTCGGGGTACATGTTAGGGTGTTAGGTGCAGACGTAGGAAGTGTTTACGCATAGCAAACAATGGGGCTGCGTTAGGAGCTGAACGCGGCTTTTTTGCAGGTGTTAGGTTTTTTTTCAGCTCAAACAGCCCCATTGTTTCCTATGGGGGAATCGTGCACGAGCACGTTTTTGAGGCTGGCTGCTTGCGTAAGCAACTCTGGTATCGAGAGTTGAAGTTGCGTTAAAAATGCTCTACACCCCTTTTTTGGAGCCTAATGCAGCCTTTATGTGGACTCTCAATACCAGAGTTATTTTTATGGTGCGGCCAGAAAAATGGCCGCGTTAGCTTTTCGGGTCGTTACCGACAAAACTCCAAATCTAGCCGTAAGCTAGCTACAATATAACTAATAGTTACATTGTAGCTATCTTAGGGTTTATTTTTATTTTACAGACAAGTTTGTATTTATTTTAATTAGGTAAAATAGTTATTAAATAGTTATTAACTATTTAATAACTACCTAGTTAAAAATAAATAAAGACAAATTTACCTGTAAAATAAAACCTAACCTAAGTTACAATTACACATAACACTACACTACAATAAAATTAATTACCTAATTTAAATTTATAGGTAAATATTTAGTTTTAAATAGGAATAATTAAGTTATTTGTAGTAATTTTATTTAGATTTATTTTAATTATATTTAAGTTAGGGGGTGTTAGGGTTAGGGTTAGACTTAGGTTTAGGGGTTAATAACTTTATTATAGTGGCGGCGACTTTTGGGGCGGCAGATCAGGGGTTAATAAATGTAGGTAGGTGGCGGCGACATTGGGGGCATCAGAGTAGGGGTTGATAAATATAATGCAGGTGTCGGCAATGTTGGGGGCGGCAGATTAGGGGTTCATAAGTATAATGTAGGTTGCCGCGGTGTCCGGAGTGGCAGATTAGGGGTTAATAATATAATGCAGGTGTCGGCAATTGCACATGTCTACATTAAAACAGATGTAAGCTGGTATTCTGTATACTAAAACATAGCCTTTATTAACCCTTTAAGGACACAGCTTTCAGTTTGCTCAATTGTTTTATGGCGGAAAAAATCCGTCATATGTCCTTAAGAGATTAATTTACATATAAGTTTACAAACATGGACAAGTCATACAGCTCCATGTACTAAAGCGTCAATTTGCTCGCCGAAAACGCATCTGATCTACTCTCTAGAACTCACAGTTAGCGATACGATGCCCGCTCACCATATGTACTAAAAAACAGCTTAAAAATTGTTGTGTCTAATCTGCATCGAGTACAGGCGAATGATTCATACATCTGACGCCTCACTAGTAGCGAATGTACTATTATCTTATTACAACTTGTCAGTCATGTCTGTCCCACCTGACTTAAGGTGTCAGAAACGTCACATTGTTCGCAGGAAGTTATTTCAGCACTATATAAAGTCCACTTTATCAAATTATTCAGACAGAAAATGTATTGTACCTGAAACATTTAAAGCTTATATATTTATTTAAAAAAAATTAAGTATGGCAACTTCAGGATCTGATTCACAGACAACCAAATCCAAGAATCCAGACTTCTCACACCAGCAGAACCTGGTTCTTATTGATATGGTACTGGACTCCTATGATTATTTATTTGGTTGTCGTGCAAAGCAAACTTCCAGTCACTGGAAAAGAGTATCTGGACTCGTATAAGTGATGCTGTTAGTGCCCAGGGACCCGGAAAAAAGGATGTGGACCAGATAAAGAAGAGGTACAATGACATTAAAAGATTTGCCAAAGCGAAATTAGCAAAAGAAAAAAATTCTAACCTGCCCATATTTTATGACGCAGGACAAAGAATATATCTGATATTAGACGAAGAATATATAGTTGAAGAAGTGTCTCCATGGCTAGCACAATCAACAGTGAGTAAAGATTACAGTCTATTGACCTTCTTTTATATGACTTGTAGACGTACATCTTATAGACCATATTGTTTATTATTGTGCTTGCCACCTTTAAGCTGGCAAGGGATTTTTCATTAGGTGCTAGGTGCGGAAAAAGTAGCGTGCGGAGAAATAGATTGTTTAGTAATTACTATTTATTGCAAGATTTATAATGAGCGAGGAATTTCGTGCTACAAAAAAGTCTAGACTATAAGAGTTGCGGACAAGTTCACTCAATACTTGTAAATGTCATGTGTTTTGGATTTTTCCATAATAAGAGATACCAAAGTTTGAAAACACATTTGTTTCACATTTGGGGAATTTGGAATTGATCATTTTTCATTTAATTAAGGGGAACATGTAATTATGTCTATAAGTAAGTCTCTAGTCACCAAAACAAGTAAGTCTCATGCTTCCATATTTTATTGTTTATTTTTGAATAAAGCCATTTTTAAGGAATAACCATTTTTTTTATTTTCTCAATTCAAATCATATTTACTTTTGAAAGCAAATACTGCACATGTAGAAACAGAAATGGTTTAATTTATCTCTCTTTCTTTCTCTCTCTCTCTCTTTCTTCCCCCTTTCCGTTTTTCTTTCTTTTTTCTCAGGTAACTCCCCATTACCTCAATACACTATAGTGGACCCATGCTTTTCGTCCACCAATTTCTACCCTCTCCTAGCTCAACCATTATGCTCTCAGAATGTTTTTGGCTCTTACACCACTTTATGCAATATTTTTATGGACTTTTCCAATATTTCATCCAATAGATTACAAACTTTATAGCAAAGAAAGTCAGTTATTTATTATGGCACTTAACTTTTAACATAATATAAATCTGTCTTATTGTGTTCTTAAAACTTTAAGAGCATTGTTATTCCCTGACCATAATAATTACACACTGCTTATATAGTTAATGATTCAACATTAGACTGAAAATTCTGTGGCTTTTAAATTGCAATTCAGCAGCTCTGCAGGGTTAATGAAAAGACTAAAGATCAAGGGATCTGGGAAATTCAGTAGAGAAAATGAAAACCCAACAGGAGACAAAGGTCTGAAGCACAGAAATTGTCAGATTTTGGCATTACAAAATCTCTCTTATTGTGGCTCAGATGAGAAAACTAGCAGTGCAGATGCCAAGTGCTGCATTATTGATGGACTGTGTTGGAGTACAGCTTCTGTAAACACTCTGAAAACTTGCTGTTTAAATATTATTTTCCTGGTAGAGATATGAGATCTAAAAAGTTTCAGTGAGGAAAGTTACATAAATATACATCTACTGTATAGCATTGCTCTGTGGTAACACTTTATTTAAATGCCCACTAAATCATTCTATAATCATCTCTGCATACTAATACAAATATGCATAACTAGAAACCACAAAGAATCCCACCCCCCCAAAAAAAGCATTATTTTGACACATTTAATAATTAATACTTAATACTAAGAGCCACATGTATTAATGATCGAGAGGACAAGCTTTCTCAACTCGATAAGTTGTCCGCTTGTCTTCGCATCATATGGGCAGCGGACGAACAGGATCAGTTGCCTGCATGTATCATTACACGCTCAAGTGAGCGTTTAATGCCGCCCCTTCTCTCACACAAACAAACAAGCTCTCAGTGATTTCCCCCTCGCCACCTCAGAGGTGGCATAGAGTGGAAGAAGCAGCAGTCTAATGACCGCTGCTTCTTACATTGAACCTGCCCTGCATGGACTCTGGAGCAGCTTACGCTGCTTAGTACATGGAGCCCTAATTGGTGTCATAGATCTCAAGTCACACATAATTATGGACTGAACCTTGAAACATTACAAATTTATTTTTTATATATTTTATTCAGCATAAATATTCTTAATTTTGAAATATTTCAGTGACCCATTGTCTAAGTAAACCTTTTAGAGCATACCATTTTCATAAATTTTTAAATCATTAAAATATTTAAAAACCAAACTAAATCCGGGGTGCCAAATTCGAAAAAGAACTAGAGTGCTTCAAACTAAAACATGTTGTGAACCAATGGGTTGGAGGATGATAGCAGTTATATCCTTTGGTCTTGAGGACAGAATCCAAATTTTAAAGGGACATGAAACCCAAAATTGTTCTTTCCTGATATACGTATATAGAGAATACAATTTTAATGTATTTATATTATCTAATTTGCTTTGTTCTCTTGTTATTATTTGTCAAAGAGATATCTAGATAGGTAGAGTGTACAGCTCAGGAGCATTACATTAAAGGAAATGGTGCTATAATCTAGTAGAGATGTAAATTTGTTTTCGGGTTGAAGGTATATTTGACACGAAAATGGGATTTTATTTCCGTTTTAATCAAACAAATATCCAAAAAAATGCATCAACAGAAATTAAAGAAAACTAAAAAATACTAACGGAAATCATCAGTATTCATTTCTTTACTTAAATTTTTCTTTTTTTAAAGGAACATTGTTTATTTCAACTTGTAGCATACATTTAATTGTTTTTAATGGTTTTACACCTTAACTTGCTCTGCATTCTCTGGAGACTACATTAAGGTTAGTATTGTAGCTACAAGTGAACTTCTAATTACTAAAAAGTCATGCATGCCTGCTATTTCTTATGATTGCAGTAGTTGTGTGTAAATAATTTCAGTGAGAAACCCAAACACCTATATTACGAGTTCTGCATTAGCCTTAAAAAGCAGCGTTAAGGGATCCTAACGCTGCTTTTTAACGCTCGCTGGTATTACGAGTCAGACAGGAAAGGGTCTACCGCTCACTTTTTTTCCGCGAATCGAGGCTACCGCAAATCCCCTTACGTCAATTGCGTATCCTATCTTTTTAATGGGATTTGCCTAACTCCGGTGTTACGAGTCTTGGAAGAAGTGAGCGGTAGAGCCTCTAGCTCCAAGACTCCTACCGCATTTAAAAGTCAGTAGTTAAGAGTTTTATGGGCTAACGCCGGAACATAAAGCTCTTAACTACAGTGCTACAAAGTACACTAACACCCATAAACTACCTATTAACCCCTAAACCGAGGCCCCCCCACATCGCAAACCCTATAATAAAATTATTTAACCCCTAATCAGCCGACCGGACACCGCCGCCACCTACATTATAGCTATGAACCCCTAATCTGCTGCCCCTAACATCGCCAACACCTACATTATATTTATTAACCCCTAATCTGCCCCCCCCCATCGTCGCCGCCACCTACCTACACTTGTTAACCCCTAGTCTCCCGACCGGACATCGCCGCTACTATAATAAATGTATTAACCCCTAAACCGCCGCACTCCTGCCTCGCAAACACTATAATAAATTGTATTAACCCCTAATCTGCCCTCCCTAATATCGCCGCCACCTACCTACAATTATTAACCCCTAATCTCCCACCCCCAGCATCGCCGCTACTATAATAAAGTTATTAACCCATAAACCTAAGTCTAACCCTAACCCTAACACCCCCCTAAATTAAATATAATTTAAATAAAACTAACTAAAATTACTATCATTAAATAAATTAATCCTATTTAAAACTAAATACTTACCTATAAAATAACCCTTAATATAGCTACAATATATATAATAATATAATAATAATTTGCGATTTATATAGCGCTTTTCTCCCTGTGAGACTCAAAGCACTTTACAAATATACTGTACCAACATAAGACATAAAAGTTAGGAGTTTTTGAAGGTCAGATAAGCGGACTGAATGCCTGATGGAAGAGGTGGGTCTTTAGCTTTTTTTTTAAAAGTCTGTAAGGACGGTGTCTCTCTGATTGCGCATTGGTAAAGAGTTCCAGAAAGTAGGGGCAGCGTGGCAGAATGCTCTGGAGCCTGAGTTTGTCCTTATTATTGGCACTGAGAGGAGGGATGTGTTGGCTGACCTAAGTGAACGGGATGGGATGTAGGGTGTCAGGAGCTCTTTCAGGTACTGTGGGCCTTGGTTGTTTAAGGCTTTGAAGGTCAGCAGGCCAATTTTAAAATATGTTCACCATTTAATTGGAAGCCAATGCAGGGAGTGGAGAACAGGTGTTATGTGGAGTTTGATTGGTCAATAGTCTTGCTGCTGTGTTTTGTACAGTCTGAAGGCGAAGGAGTTCTTTTTTTGGGAGGCCCAAGTAAAGTGCATTGCAGAAATCTAGCCTAGAGGATACAAATGCATGGATTAATGTTGGCATATCATCCGGTGGAATTAAGTGTTGTATCCTGGCTATGTTTTTCAGATGAAAGTAGGTAGATTTTATTACGGAGGAAATCTGCTGTTTAAAAGATAGTCCAGCGTCAATCAGCACTCCGAGGTTTCGTACCTTTGCTGAACTAACGAGTTCAGAGCCTCTAAGCTCCAGGCCAGTTGGGTGATCGTGGGATATTTTTGATGCCCGGGGTACCCTCACCAAGAGTAACTCTGTTTTGTCCGGGTTCATTTTGAGACAGCTAGCATTCATCCATTCTATGAGGTCTGTTAAGCAACTGTTTATGCGGCATGCTGGGTCTGTAGTATCTGGAGCAAAGGAGAAGTAGAGTTGTGTGTCATCAGCGTAACAATGATACCTTAGGCCATGTCGGTTAATGATGCCCCTCAGTGGTAGTAAGTAAATTGCGAATAGCATGGGAGACAGGATAGATCCTTGTGGAACTCCGCAGGCCAGCTCTGTTGGTGCTGATGAGCTTGATCCTGATATTACTCTCTGTGATCTACCAGCGAGGAAGGATTTAAACCAGTTAAGGACTGTGCCTCCTAGACCACAGATGTACTGCAAGCGCTCTATTAGAATCCTATGGTCAATGGTGTCAAATGCAGCTGAGAGATCCAGGAGGATTAGAATGGAGTAATCACCTTTGTCTCTTGCCATGAGGAGATCATTTAGCACTCGGACTAGCGCTGTTTCAGTGCTGTGGCGGCATCTGAAGCCTGACTGGAAAGGATTGAATATGTTTAGGCGTGATAGATGGGCTTCCAGTTGAGTTGCCACTACTTTTCCAATTATTTTCCCCAGAAATGGGAGGTTGGATACTGGTCTGTAATTAGTCATGCAGTCTGGGTCTAATAAAGGTTTCTTTAGGAGTGGTTTTACCACAGCTTCTTTTAGAGGATCTGGAAAGTCTCCTGTTTTTAGTGAACACTGCACTATTTTTGTGAGGACTGGGGCGAGTGTTTCAATGCATCCAGATATGAGCTGAGTTGGAGCAGGGTCTAAGTCACACGTAGTAGGGTGCAACTTTTGTATGGTGTTTTTAACTTCTTTTATATCCACATTTGTAAAAGTGGACCATAAACTGGGGCAGTCTAGCATTCCATTGTAGTGGTTCTGGTGTGTAACTGTTTGGCCTGCTGTGATAGTGGTTCGGATTGAGGAAATCTTGTCTCTGAAGAAGTTCGCAAATGCTTCACATTTATCCTGAGAAAAGTTGGTGGAGCTAAGCATGCATGCTGGTTTGCAGAGCCTTTCTACTGTGCGAAACAGTTGCCTGGGTCTATTGTGGGAGAGTGCAATTTCGCGTGATAAAAATGAAGATTTTTTCTGAGTTATCTTGGATTGATATTTATTTAGATGTTTGGTAAGAGCGGCTTTATCCTCTGGATCATGTGTTCTGCGCCACTTTCTCTCGAGCTTACGTCCTGTTCTTTTCATTTCTCTGATGGAGTTGTGGGTTTGGACAGTGCATATGCGAGATGGTGCAATGCTTTCTAGGGTGTCTCTCATGGTTTTGTTGTGAAGTCGGACTAAGGAGCTGGGGTCTTCGCAGGTGCCCATTAGTTCACTTAGATCCATATGTGATGCTACATCCAGTGATGTCACCCCTTTTAATGAGCGGTGTTTGACCAGGTTCTGAGGCTGGTGTCTGGTTGATTGTGATACAATGAAGAAGTGAATGGAGTGGTGGTCTGACCAGGTAACTGGGTTTACAGTTACTGGTGACACTTTTAGTCCAGACTGAAACACTAGATCAAGTGTATGACCTTTTCTGTGGGTGGGAGTGGTGACGATTTGTGTAAAGCAGAGTGTACTCATCAAGCTGAGGAGATCCTGCCCAAGCAGGGATAATGTGTTGTCAATCCAAGTGTTGAAGTCTCCTAATATAAGCCATCTGGGGTGTTCAAGGATTAAGCCAGCCAAAAGGTCTGGGAGTTCCTGAAGAAATCTCTTCCCATCTCCTGGGGGTCTGTATATTAGCAGTATTCGGAATCCTCTCTCTATTGAGAGGCTGGCAGCTACACATTCAAATGACTGGGTTTTGTGGACTGATATTGGTCTGGGATTTAAGGATGATTTTGCACAGATCATAACTCCACCTCCCTTGCGATCTTGTCTCGGGTGGTGGAACACTGTACAATTGTCTGGAATAGCTGCCTCTAGAATAGGCCCTGCATTTTCATCTAACCATGATTCTGTGATGCATGCTAATTCGCATGTTTCAATAAGGTCGGAAATAATAGCTGTTTTGTTCTTTATTGATCTGGCATTGCATAGGATTGATCTGATAGGACAGTCTTGGGATTCTGAGTTTTTGCTCTGTACTTTGGAGACAACGTGTCTTCTAATAGGGATCACACAAAGAGATTTTCTTGATTTGATAGTGCGGTTTTTGTGGCTTTTAGGTTGGATCACTTCAATTGGGCTTGCGGGTGGACAGGGTGGTGGGGCAGCTGTGATAGTGTCAGGATATAGAACTTTAAATTTTGATTATCCTCCACAACAGCCCCTGTCGGTCCCTTTGAAAATGCTGAGTGATTTTAGGGTAGCCACTAGTGAGGGACTGAGTGCTGCGACCACTTTTTGGGGTCTTAAGGAGTGCAGATGTGAGGGCGTATAGGTGGTCATTCCCTCTGCAGTGAAGGGGTTAAAATAGCTTCTAGTATTTGTAGGAATGTTAGCAGTGGGGGCTGGTTACATTGCCCTGCTCTATAGAATTCAGGCCAGAGTGAGGTGTGAGATTTTGCACTTCAGGCTGCATTGTAGATAACAGATAAGAAAGCATGCAGGGGTTTAAAACCAATATATTTTAGTAAAATAGACTTCATCAATTAGTTTTTCTTGTGTTTAGAAATAAAATCTGAGCATTGCTAAATGGATGATGAAATCCAAAACCCAATTTGTGCATGGGTTGAGTTTTTTTTTTTTTTTTTTTTTAGTTTAAGTGTACCTTGTTTGTGGTGTTCAGCTGAAGGTATCTCTTTCTGGTAGTAAGATGGTCCAGTGGGAGTATATTTCCATCCGTTGAGTATCTCACTTTAGTAATGCCATCCGTTCAATTTTTATGAGCCTATTTGTGCGTTATGTGGAGTCGGTATTGGTCCTTGAAATAATTATGTTGAATTTTGAATGTAAGAAGGTTAAAATTAAGATAAATCCAGAAGAGGTCAGGAGCCAAAAAATGGATGAAGATGTCTGCCAGTCCAGATGTTCTCTTCTGCCCGGATAGGATGAAGACTTCTGCCGGTCCGGATGTCCTCTTCTGTCCCATCGGTGGCCGGCTAGCTGAACACGGCTCAAGGTAGGGTGATCTTCAGGGGGTAGTGTTAGGTTTTTTTAAGGGGGAATCGGGTGGGTTTTAGAGTAGGGGTGTGTGGGTGGTGGGTTGTAATGTTGGGGGGGATTGTATTTTTTTTTACAGATAAAAGAACTGATTACTTTGGGGCAATGCCCCGCAAAATGCCCCGCAAAATGCCCTTTTAAGGGCTGGTAAAAGAGCTGATTACTTTGTAATTTAGTTTAGGGTAGGGAATTTTATTATTTTGGGCGGCTTTTTTATTTTATTAGGGTTGGGGTCTTAGATTAGGTGTAATTAGATTAAAAATCTTGTAATATTTTTTTATTTTTTGTAATGTAGTGTTTTTTTTGTATTATAGTTTAGTTTATTTAATTGTATTTTAGTTTAGATCATTGTAATTAATTTATTTAATTAATTTATTGATAGTGTAGTGTTAGGTATATTTGTAACTTAGGTTAGGATTTATTTTACAGGTAATTTTGTAGTTATTTTAACTTGGTAGCTATTAAATAGTTAATAACTATTTAATAGCTATTGTACCTAGTTAAAATAAATACAAAGTTACCTGTAAAATAAAAATAAATCCTAAAATAGCTACAATGTAACTATTAGTTATATTGTAGCTATATTAGGGTTTATTTTATAGGTAAGTATTTAGTTTTAAATAGGATTCATTTATTTAATGATAGTAATTTTAGTTCGTTTTATTTAAATTATATTTAACTTAGGGGGGTGTTAGGGTTAGACTTAGGTTTAGGGGTTAATAACTTTATTATAGTAGCTGCGATGTTGGGGGCGGGAGATTAGGGGTTAATAATTGTAGGTAGGTGGCAGCGATGTTAGGGAGGGAAGATTAGGGGTTAATACAATTTATTATAGTGTTTGCGAAGCGGGAGTGTGGCGGTTTAGGGGTTAATACATTTATTATAGTGGCGGCAATGTCCGGTCAGCAGATTAGGGGTTAATAAGTGTAGGTAGGTGGCGGCGACGTTGGGGGGGACAGATTAGGGGTTAATAAATATAATGTAGGTATCGGCGATGTTAGGGACAGCAGATTAGGGGTTCATAGGGATAATGTACTTTGCGGCGGTGTCCGAGAGGCAGATTAGGGGTTAATAATATAATGTAGGTGTCAGCGATAGCGGAGGCAGCAGATTAGGGGTTAATAAGTGTAAGGTTAGGGGTGTTTAGACTCGGGGTTCATGTTAGGGTATTAGGTGCAGACTTAGAAAGTGTTTCCCCATAGGAAACAATGGGGCTGCGTTAGGAGCTGAAGCTGCTTTTTTGCAGGTGTTAGGTTTTTTTTCAGCCAGCTCAGCCCCATTGTATCCTATGGGGAAATCGTGCACGAGCACGTTTTTCCAGCTTACCGCTACCGTAAGCAATGCTGGTATTGAGGGTTGAAGTGGAGCTAAATTTGGCTCAACGCTCACTTTTCTGAGGCTTACGCAGCCATTCAGAGAACTCGTAATACCAGCGTTGTCTTAAGGGTGCGCTGGAAAAAAAAAGGCTCGTTAGCACCGCAGGTCTTTACTGACAAAACTCGTAATCTAGGCAATAGTTTTTTAAAAAGTTAATGATTTTTTCAATATAATTTCATTTGGCAAAAAAATGGTGGCATGAAATAAACTAAAATGGGCCTGTCTACTTAAAATAAATTATTAAAAATATAGTTTTGATAGATAAATAAAAAAGGCTCTATTTCTGTTTAAATGGAAAGATAGCAATAATGCTAAAAATTCTTAGGTATTTTGGGCAAATTTGTCTCTGAAATTATCTTTAGTAAAAGGGTTGTTACAATATTTGGGACTTGGGCATTTATACTCAGGCTATAAGTAAGCAGTAGTCAGTTAACAAACCCCATGTTTTAGGATTATTACCCTCAAGCCCTATGGAGCAGGAAGTAGTTACTGGATAATAACCATTTTAGCAAGGATCAAGGTCGCTAATTTCCTAAGCAGCAATTAAGACTGAAAACTGTTCTTTAGTGTGGGGCAGTGTTTGAGGTATTAAACCAATTACAGTAAGGGGACAGGAAGCATATTACTTTGTGTGCTCTAGTAAGCCTCTACAACAGTCTCTGGAGGTGTTGAAGATTTGGGGGGCAGTAGGTAAGGCATGTTGGGCAAAGCAGATTGTGGGAAAAGGTAATATTCATAGTAGTTTTGCAGTAACATTCCACGCAACTTTACTGCCCACTCTAGTAGTTCATATGTACTAGACATGTGCATTTGTATCATTATGAATGTAAAGCCATAATGAAAAATGGATATTCTTTTTGTTTTCACAAAAGAAATATTTAAACAAATGAATAAAATAAAGCAAAAAAAGGCACCCTCTATGGTGTAATATTGCAGGATACCAAAGGACACACAACTCGAATATGATGAATAGTACTCACAAACAACATATTTCAGAGCAGTGCAAATAGAGTGTGCTAGAATCTCTAACAGTCTTCCCGCTGACTGATCACCGGAAAAACTCTGTTGGCTGTGAAGAAAGAAGGAGAAACACAAAGGCTTCTTCCTAGTGCAATACATCCCATACATTCTTATGAATAATGATAAATAAAAGAGTGATACTCACAAAAAACACTGCACCTGTTCCTAAGGGATAATAAAAACAGGCTGGTGACATTTGTAGCCTACCAGCTGGCTAATCTCTCACACAAATTTCTACAGATCACCTGTGAAGAGAACGACAGTCTGTAATATTTTATAAAGATATTACAAAGTTGACAAAATTTTTACATAAACTATTGCAATCCGCAAGCAACGCGGTTCTCAACCCCAACGGTTGTTTCCTTTGGCTTGATTCTGTCAAACAAATGAAACAACTAAATGTAATGAAAACAAAGAAATATTGACAAAGTTTGTCAGCAAACATTTATTTTCTTTAAATTACCTTTAGAGTTAAAATACTTACCGCTAGTTCACTGGAGATTTGCACTAATCCCAACCCTTCTTCATAGAGCCTGTGGTCATGCCAATAGGAGGTTTAATATAATTTAACTTTTGAAATAAGGAATTAAAAAAAAAGAAAAAATATAAACTTTGATTTCATTAAAATGAAACTGTATTCATACATATCTATGAAAGAGAATTTATACGCAGAACTCTAGCTGCTCCATCTGCTCTGGGAACCCCCTTCCTCCTCACTCACTTCCCCTGTGTAGCTCCAGATTGGAGCTCCTCCCTCCCTCCCTCTCTGATTTGAAGATTTCTTGTTGTATGGCATTCTGGAACTTATAGTTCCCACTCCCAGCCGTGCAGCCTAGAAAAAGCATAGCTGCACTGGACTAAATTTCTGTGGTGGCTGGCTGTCACAGTAAGCAGGGATATGTGTCCATGGAAGTCCCCCCACTGCAATACATATGAGAAAGAGAGAGACAGACAGAGAGAGAGAAGGGATATATATGCACTCAAAGTATCTTCAACAAATTGTTAATTTATTCAAGAGACATTTTGGGTAATGTCTGTCCCCTATCTAAGACTCTCAGGGGCCCATTTATCAAGCTCCAAACGGAGCTTGTGGGCCCGTGTTTCTGGCGAGTCTTCAGACTCACCAGAAACAGCAGTTATGAAGCAGTGGTCTAAAGACCGCTGCTCCATAACCCTGTCTGCCTGCTCTCATGAGGCGGACAGGAATCGCCGGAAATCAACCCGAACGAGTACGATCGGGTTGATTGACACCCCCCTGCTGGGGCCTGTTGGCCGTGAGTCTGCAGGGGGCGGCGTTGCACCGGCAGCTCTTGTGAGCTGCTGGTGCAATGCTGAATACGGAGAGCGTATTGCTCTCCGCATTCAGCGAGGTCTTGCGGACCTGATCCGCACTGTCGGATCAGGTCCGCAAGACCTTTGATAAATAGGCCCCATATCTGACCTCTAGAAGCGTTATTTGACTAAATAAACCCTTTGTTAAAAAACCAGTGTGTATGGCTATATCAAATTTAGCACCTCATTATACAATGCATCACTCCTAAAATAGGCCTAGATTACAAGTGGAGCACAAATATATTTGAGGTATATTGCACTATTCATTGTTCTACACTTGTAACCTAGCTCACTTCTCCTATTTATATCATACGATCATCTGAATTTGTGCAGTATTTTCAGTCTCATAAGCATTGGCCAACCAGTAAGTAATTGGAATTAACTTGTTTGTATAACATTAATTGGAAAGTTGAAATATAGTTACAGACATGCTAGAAAAAAACAAATGCTTAATCCATATGATAGTGACTAAGGGGTAAATGGAATGTTTAGACACATTATTAACTAACACATTTTTCTACTCTCTTTCGTTTCTAGGGCACAGGGGCGTATTAAGGCATAGGCCAACGAGGCCGGTGCCTAGGGAGGCAGATTTTTAAGGGGCAGCAGAATTTTGAGTCCCTAGGGCCACTCTACTGAACTCAGGGCCGGGTGGCTAAATCAACCAATTACAAATGACTTAAATGGCTGGCCCGGCTATTGTTATCCTTTGGGATTGTATGTGGATGCGCATGTTGTGTTGACAGTGGAGGCGGAGTCTGGCCTGGACTGAGAGGGAATGCGGTATTCTTCATGGCTCCACCGCGTGATTGAGACTCACACAGACTACACAGTGCAGTGTGCACTACACCGTGACCACTGTGAAACAGCATATGCCTTTCTCCCTTTAATACATCTTCATTAGGCATTAAAATACTTAAACAGATTAGTCACTAAATACTTGTATATTTATTGTTTGTCTATCTGTCATACATGCAAAGAATAAGTATTTATTGCTGAATCTATACAACTATGTGACTTAAAACACAACTGGAAATATGTTGTATGCATTTAATACATTCAGAAACAATACAAGTATATACTTTATTATGATTGTATCATGTGACTTTATCCCCTAGGATACAATTCCTAAACCTATCATAACTACTGTTGTATTTTTTAAGTACTTTTAAAGGCCAGTTTGTATATTCATTACATATTTATCCAAGCAGATATTTTGCTTAAATAACTGTCAATCACCAAAGAAGATGTTTAAGGTTAAACAACTACCTACTGACAAACTATCATACAGTGAAGGATATTTTTTTCTGATATAAACACTTTAATCATCTAACTTGCAAAATAATGTCTTTATATATATATATATATATATATATATATATATATATATATATATATATATATATATATATATATATATATGTGTGTGTGTGTGTGTGTGTGTGTGTGTGTGTGACCAGAGTGAATGCAAACCCTGATGAACATTTACTTAAAAAGAAATTTTTTTTTTTTTAAAAAAATTTACACCCTGCCCCAAAAATATTATGTCTAAAAAAAGGCCTTAAAACTGGGGTGGGGGGGGCAGCAGAATTATGAGTGCCTAGGGCAGCACAAAACCTAAATACACCCCTGCTAGGGCAACTTATTCTTTATAGAAGATACTGCAAAGATACCTCACAGGTCTGAGAGTTAGATTTGTTTCCATTTAATGAACCACCTTCTCTTAAAGTGCATCCTCTGTGTTCACTTTCTTTTTTTTTTAATTTTATTTATTTCACAGAAAGAAGTACACAGTGCTTATATATTACAACAAGGTCAATATCATAACATCTGGCAACATTATGTCCATACATTTGCATACAAGCAAATACATAGATTATTATTATTATTCTTTACATAGATAAAACAGTCATTATTTAAGTGCATAATACAATCGATTTGCAATTTCATACGTTACTAAAGTATAGTTTTAACTCTTGTTGTTTTCTATTCAACCTCTAAATTGGTTTCTAATGCCTTCTCTCAGTATTTTCTTTTACCATAATCTTACAATGATACTTCAATGCATCCTCATGTTTATCTCAATTTAATCCGTCTATGAAACAGAAACCAGTCATATACATATCAAATCTAAGTATGTTACGATTGTTACTTTCTCTTATCTACAACTAACCATGTGGTTGGGGTGGTACTAAAAAAAAAAAAACCCTCACCTCCGCGCTGCTCCCCCCCCACCCTTCAACTTTAAATGCTCATTATATGCTGTCATCCAGACAATTCCATTCTCCTCGAAGCCTATCTTCCAGTACTAATTCAGAGTGTGCAAATGGTTTGAGTATTCGCTTCTGTATCTCATGATCCAGTGTCTTAATATAGATCCGCCACTTATGAAGGAAGCCCTTTAGTCTGCTCATTAGATCTGTTTTAGTGTCCCATTGCTCTATCAATAGCTGTCTCATCAATTTGTTTTTTAATTGGGAAATCGTTGGCGGATATTTAGTAATCCAGTGTTCTAATATACACTTCCTATCCAGGAGAATAATTACCACAGACAATTTTTGCCCTTCAAAATACTTATTAGCCCATTGAAAAAAACATATCTGCCGTATCCCCAAATGAATATCTATTTTAAGCTTTTGTTTGAGCCAGTATTGTACTTTGCACCAAAAATATTTAATCTTTGGGCATGCGTAAATATGATGGATAAAATCTGCGTTATCCCTTTGACATTTATTACATCTATTAATACAGTCCTGTTTCCATTTTGCCATTCTACGCGGGATTGAATAATCTCGATGCAGAAGTGTTCACCATCCAATTCTTTCTTGTTTCACTGAATCTGCTGTATGTTACTCATCACACTGAACTTTTTCTACTGCTCCTTCTTAATCTAGCTATTTTTTTTTATATCCTTATCGTATTACAATGAATGTTTCTGACAAACTCCTTCAATCCTATGACAAGTAGCTGTGGAAAACGTATAGTGAATCTTTATCATCTACTGTCACATCCTACACCGACCTCCTATATCCCCCTGACAAAAATGTAAAAGTCTGGCCTACATATAAATAATTAATTATATCTTGGCTTCATCACCAAATGACTCACAACAGATACCTTTACATTCTTACATCCCTTTACCGTTCAATTCTGTATTCATAGCCACTCTTGTCTTCAGAACTTCCCTTGTCTGTAGATCTTCCAATACATTTGATCTATGGAGTTAATTAGAATGTTTATCAGATTTTCATTACTTTAAATGAAATCTCATCTATTTAATTATGTTTACCAGAAGCTTCCCAAAAAATCAACATCAGTTTCAAACAAGGTATTCTCTTTCCCTTTTGTATCATGGCAAAAACAAGACCACTGCCCAATAAGCAGTTAACTCTTCTTATTACTACCCCAGGCACCCTCTATTCTGAAATCTCTTGAGCAGGACTATGCACTTTCTGAAACTATAGCTACATTTAAAAAGATATGCCACATATTTCAAATGTATTTCTTTACAATTCACACCTATATGCTTCAAGACATCTGTAGATTTGTGCGCTTCAAAAATAAAATTAATTGAATATGCAACCCATAATTCACATGACTGGACACATAATCTGCTCTAATAGGAAACTCAAGCAAGAGTCAAAGTAAAAACTCAAAGAACACAGTAGATATTTCTAAACTCTAATAAGAACATAATGCTAATGTAAACCTTACTGCTGAGAATGATCTGTAAAGGTATATTTTTTACCTTTTAATCAGCCCCTAAGCTCCTGCCAGCCACCCAAATTTATGCAAGTTTTTGACAAACGGGTGGTACAGCATGTCTAGAGTTGCCGTATTTCCGCTTAAAGGGAGGACACTTACGAAAAATACATATATCAGTGGCTGTTTAAAGAAATGTTTGAATAATGTTCCGTTATAAGAACTAGGACCAGAATCTGAGCCCCGACATCTCCCCAACAGTACCATCATAGATAAAAAGTGTTGTTGTTTTTTTAGGAATTACTGCATAAAGTCTAAGGACTGTGGAAATGTATCAAATCTTATGGCTTCATAATCTTTAAAATAAAAGAAAAATTACTGATCATATACATTTGTATTGAAGATTATTTTTATGTAACTATAGTGCTCAGTAAGGGCTTCTGAACTATAGCAATTGTCTGCTGGCAAGAATCATTCATTTTATAAGCGACTTCATGTTCAGTAACCTCTCATAGTTCACAATAACTTATCTGCTAAGTTGGAAACATTCTGCCATTTTGTTAATGGGGAAAAGGCTAGGTTAAGATTATGTGGATAGAAGATATTCATTTTTCTGATCATCTTACTGATGTGTCTAATATACAGACTTACCAAACTTTGCCTTTGTTTTAAAAAGGTCAGAAGACAAATATTATAAATGCTTTCAAGCAGCACAGATAACAAATCACCTTAGCAACAGCCAGGAAAATGTAAACATGGACATACTGTATAGCTCACTGACTACTCTTGTAAATTCCCTAACCTTCCACTCACAATCAAAAATGGAATTTCAATTGTGCAACCTATTTCTTGCTTCAATCTTGCATGTTTTATCTTTTGGTCTTCAGTGTATAGAATTTACACAGTAGAAAATGTAATGTAAAATATTCAGCATATAAAATACACCTTATTAGGATTTGTGCATGCTCACTATGGTTTAAAGGGACAGTCTACTCCAGAATGGTTATTGTTTAAAAATATAGATAATCCCTTTTTTACCCAATCCTCAGTTTTGCATAACCAACATGGTTATATTAATATAGATTTTACCTCTGTAATTATCTTGTATCTAAGTCTCTGCAGACTGCCCCCTTATTTCAGTTCTTTTGACAGATTTTCATTTTAGAAAATCAGTGCTGACTCATAAATATCTCCATGGAAATCTGCACAATGTTATCTATATGGCACACATGAACTAGCACTGTGAACTGTGAAAAACGGTCAAATTGCACTGAAATAAGAGGCAGCCTTCAAGGGCTTAGCCATTAGCATTTAAGCCTACCTAGGTTTAGCATTCAACTAAGAATACCAAGAGAATAAAGCAAATTTGATGATAAAAGTAAATTGGAACGTTGGTTAAAATTATATGCCCTGGAGGCGGAGTTTCCCTCAAGCTCCATAGTCACAGGCTAACAATCCTCATCAATCAGACACTCATGTCTGACATCCCACTTAGATACCACCGGGTAACCACTCAATTACCTTTGGGGATAAGGTTTGGCATCTTTTCCAGCTGCGCGACCCAGGCATTCCACCCGCACATCTGACGGCCGGCTGGCCTATTAGACAATCAGCAGACTTAACCAGCAGTACAAGTAACCTTATACCCATCTAATCCCCCTTCCACCAGAGGTATTTACCTACTCTAGATAGCTAGTCTCCCCCCCTTAACATCCAGCAAACTCACACGCTTCAACATCCATGACGACCGCATTGGAGATCATGTGACCCGGGTCGCAAACTACCACGACACGGAGAGCCTACAACTCCTGGTCACAACACACATACAGCTTAGTGCTCCACACCCTCTGGGCACAGTGGACTACCTCCACCTTCACAAAGGAGCTGCCTTGCTCCGGCAGGGTGTAGTGCGGTATAGTGCAGCAACAGCGGACATCAGAGACTGCTACACGCACACAGATCTGGGGAACACCATCCTAAATCCTCTCCATGACTATATAACTAACCTGGGCACTTGACTGGAGGCCCTAGCTTAAGAGTACCTGCTTATTACCAAACATCTGGACTGGAGGTAAATACATATGACTGTACTAAGCTCCTAACATCCCCCACTTCATACAACATAATATACCTGAATCTATCAGGCCTATATAAACTTCCCTCTCCTACTCCATTTCACCTTTAGGCCTATCATTTCAACCAAATTTAAAGGCCCATGCACTGTACCAAGGCATAAGATCCCAGCACTCCTATTAACCCCCTGAATACCAGCACAGAAGCAATAAATTGGCCCATCACTGCACAGAAAGTGTGATATTGCTACACATCACAGATACCCACTAGGCTTTCCTCATACTATAGGAACCATATAGGAGGAATATTTCTCTACCTATCAATAACACCTGTCAACTTTTATACCTCAACTACTTCTGCTGTTTGGCCTCTCTCCCTCCTTTCCCGCTGGCCCTTATTGCCTGCGGGTCATACCCCAGCTCCTTTTACCTACTTTGCCTATAGGTGGCACATCCCCAGTACTTAAGGAGACTCTTTAAAAGCTCAACCACCCCTTATAAGCACAGAGGATTACCAAATTCTACCAGAACGATTACACCTCCAGCCTAATCAACCAACCATGCAGTGCTAAATACATTAGTTTGGGAATACCAGACGCAGTCCTCCCAGTCTCCATTCTCTATAAGCAAGCTGTAGCCTTCAAACTCCATATTTACCTAAGGGTGAAATTTCTCACTTCTCAATATGGCTCAATCTACAAAGAAAAAACAAAAACAGATGGATAACCCTAAAAGAACTTTAGCAGACCATTTCAACCGGAAAATCTAATATGACCAAGATGTTTCTGATGAAGATCCCAGAGAATCCATTTCTTCACTCAAAGGAACAGATAGATTTATGGCCTCACATTCCTCCTTACTTGACTCTATTAAAGCCTTAACTAAAAAACAAGATACCCATTACACATCCCTTAAACAAGATCTCAAAGCATCAGTAACTGAGCTCAAAAGAGATATCTCATCATTAGGGGAACGCACGGAAACCCTGGAGAGGAAACACAAAGATCTCAATATCAACCTGGCAAATCTCCTTTCCTATACCCAAACACTGGCAGAGATGATATCAGACCTAGAATCTAAACTGGCGGACCTCAAGGATAGGTCACGCTGTAATAATATTAGGATACGGGGTATACCCGAAGACATTGGCACTGCAGAACTGTCTAGCTATTTAATTGGACTATTCAAAAATTACTTGGGACCCTTCAAGATCAAGACCCTCTTATTGACAGAGCTCATAGAGCCCTTCGTCCAAGAAATGTAACTTCAGATACACCAAGGGATGTCATCATCAGACTACACTACTATACCTTCAAAGAAAAACTTCTCAGAGCCTCCTTCCTTAATAAAAACTTGAAAAACTCACATCACACCATCCAAATCTTTCCAGACCTAACACCACATACCCTAGCCAAGAGACGATCCTCGGCTTGATGTTTGGGTCTAAGAGGGTAGCGTCTATGAAACTGAGAGAGAAGCCTAGGTGCATTTATATGAGTATAAGGCTCCCAGGTGTCGTCTTCCGGGGAATAACCCTTCCAGCGTACCAAATACTGTAACTCACCATTGTATAGTCTGGAATCCAGGAGATCTTGGATCTTGTAGGTATCGGAATCTAAGGGTATCGGTACAGGTGGAAGGATGGGTTTTAGGGATGGATCACTTGAGGCTCACTTAAGGAGTGAGACATGGAAGGTAGAATGAATAGGCAAAGAGGAGGGAAGGTCAAGAGTAACGGCATTCGAGTTGATAATACGAGAGATGGTGAATGGCCCAATGAATAGTCCCACTAGTTTTTACTAGGGACTGGCATTTTGATGGTTTTCGTTGATAGCCAAACTTTATTGCCAACAGCATAAGGTGGTGAGGGTTTTCTATGTAAATCATAGTATTTTTTTGTGCAACTTGAGCATGTTGGATGTTCCTGCATAGAAACTGGAAGTTCTCAGCTAGGGACTGTAGTAAGTCATCAACACAGGGAGAGTTTGGAATATCCGGGTTCTGTAATGAGAAGTTAGGGTGATAAGAATAATTGGCAAAAAAAGGAGAGAGTTTGGTTGAAGCATTAATGGAGTTGTAGGCGAATTCCGCCAAGTATAAATATCGTGACCAGTCGGTTTGATGGTAGGAGCAGTAACAGCGTAAGTACTGCTCAAGCCATTGGTTTAACCTCTCGGTTTGGCCGTTGGTTTGTGGGTGGAACGCCGTGCTTAGGCGATGGTCGATTTGTAGTTGATGTGAAAGACTTTTCCAAAATTTCGAGGTAAACTGTGTACCCCTATCTGTGGTTATGAAGGAAGGGAGACCATGGTAACAGACAATTGAACTCAAGAAGAGTTGTGCAGTTTCAGTGGAACTGGCCAACTTGTGGAAAGGAACAAAATGAGTCATCTTCGTGAGGATATCGGTTACAACTAAAATGGTGTTTAATCCAGAACTTACGGGTAATTCGATGAAAAAGTCCTTGCCAATATGAACCCAAGGTCTTTCGGGGATATCTATTGGCATGAGATGCCCATAAGGTTTATTTCTTTCTCGTATGGATGTAATGCAGATGGTGCAGTTTTGGATGTAATCATTAACTGTAGTTTCCATATTTGGCCACCAATAGGTCCTAGTAAGTAGATCTTTTGTTTTCGGGATACTCGGATGACCAAGAAGCGGGGGATCGTGATGTTGTTTGATTAACCCAGTCCTAAGATTTTCAGGTACATATAGGCAGGTGCCATGATAGTATAGGTTGCTCTTATAGGAAAGTTGAAGATGAGGTATCTGTCAGACTGTAAGGCTGACTGAATCTCTGTCTTAAAAGAGGGTAATAGACCCAGAAATCTTTCCAGTGGTATGATTGAAGTTGTCTCTTGAGTGTTTGGAGGTCTTGGGTCCTTCCGTGAAAGCGCATCTGCCTTTCCATTTTTAGATCCAGGCCTGTATATAATCTGGTAGTTGAACCTGCTGAAGTACAGGCTCCATAGTACCTGCCTGCCAGAAAGAGTTTTGTTCTTTGAAGGAATTCTAGATTGCGGTGGTCGGTGTATATGATGATTGGTAGAATAGTGCCTTCCAAGAGTGTTCGAATGCACGTTTAATGGCTAGGAGTTCTTTTTCTCCAATGGAGTAGTTCATCTCAGGTGGGGACAGTATTTTAGAGTAAAATGCCACAGGATGAAGCGGTTGTGTTAAACTCCGTCTTTGAGAAAGAACAGCTCCAAGAGCGTAATCTGAGGAATCCACTTCTAGGATGAACTGAAGGGTAGGATCCGGGAACTGTAGAATCGGAGCTGAGGAGAAAGAACTTTTAAGGGTGTTGAAAGCTTCAGTCGCCTTGATGTTCCAAAGAAAGGGTGTGCAGGAGCTGGTGAGTTTGGTGAGTGGTTTAGCTATTTGTGAGAAGTTTTTGATAAACTTCCTATAGTAATTGCTGAACCCAAGAAAATGTTGTAACTCTTTCCTGTTCATAGGTTGTGGCCAATGTTTTACAGAATCCACTTTATTTTCCTGCATTTGGATGCCTTTAGGGCCAATGCAGTATCCAAGAAAATCTATTTCATTTGTGTGGAAAACACACTTCTCGAGCTTGGCATAAAGTCGATGGACTTGGAGTCTGAAGAGTTTAACATGTTCCTCAAGGGTGTTTGAATACACTAGAATGTCATTTAGGTACACAACGACACAGGTATCCAGTAGATCATGGAAAATCTAAAAAAGAATAAAAAACAGAGGCGCCAACATGGCCTAATATCGCCCAAACAATATATAAAAATCAGCACATGAAAATGTGAATACTCACAAACAAAAAGCACCCAATGGTGCTAGTAGAGCAGGCTGGAAACTTAGCAGTGATCCAGCACACTGAAGCCTTGGCACAGATACAGTCCTGATTCTTCTGGATATCCAGTATTCAGGTTCCTATATATGTATAAGAAGACAAACCAACATAGTCCAATATCGTCAGGACAAAGATAAGATTGGCCCCAACCAAATGCACGTACTAGAGGGTAAGCACCAGCAGGTGCAGAAGCAGCAAACTGGAACCAAAGCATCGCCCAGTAGACTATAGTACAAACGATCCTCAGCATGAACCAGGAACAGTATTGGGATATTGCAAAAGGTGATATAAACCAAAACAGCAAGTGTATATTAAAAAATTAAAAATTCTTTATTAATACAGTGACGCGTTTCTCAGCCTACTCAGGGCTGTTTCATCAGTGTGCTGGATCACTGCTAAGTTTCCAGCCTGCTCTACTAGCACCATTTTTGTTTGTGAGTATTCACATTTTCATGTGCTGATTTTTATATATTGTTTGGGCGATATTAGGCCATGTTGGCGCCTCTGTTTTTTATTCTTTTTTAGATTTTATACCTCAGGATAGCCATCCTTTGACAGAGTGCTGCCATACCGTCTGGGATCTACAACATTTTGGTACAAAGACTATCACAATAATCTTGGAATATTTTCTACTAATTTTTAACCATTGCCATCATTGACATTTAGATTGTCTGCTATTATTAATGTTTTTTTTACTGTTTTATCATTTTTACACCATATATCTGACATTATCTTATATATTTTTTTTTTATATGTGTTGCTATTTCCTTTAATTAGGGATACCAGTTCATCCTTTTGATTGTCCTTGCACTCAGTAGACATACAATTAAAGATAATTTATAGTTGATACTGGGGAAGCGCCCCCTAAGGGCGTGATGTGTGTTGTACACACATCACTCTCTATACAGATCATGGAAAATGTTGTTTATAAAATACTGGAATGTGGCAGGAGCGTTATTCAAACTGAACGGCATAACTAGATATTCGAAGAGGCCATACCTGGTTCTAAAAGTGGTCAGCCACTCATCCTTCTCTTATATGGACCAAGTTGTAGGCCCCTCTTAAGTCCAGCTTGGTGAAAATTTTCGCATGATGGAGGCGTTCGATGAGTTCGGGGATGAGTGGTAAGGGGTACCTGTTTTTAATTGTTATTTTGTTAATTTCCATAAAGTCAATGATTGGACGAAGGGAACTATCTTTGTTCCTAAAAAAGAAGAACCCAGTAGCTGCTGGGGAAACTGAGGGGCTGATAAACCCTTTTTTTAAGTTTTCATCCAAGTAGGTCTTTAAATGGTCCAGCTCGGGTTGACATAGGGGATAGAGATGTCCGTAAGGAGGTGTAGTGCCAGGTTTGAGGTCAATTGGGCAGTCATACAGCTGATGAGGTGGCAAACTATCTGCTTCCTTCTTACTGAAAACCTCTGTGATTTTTTTGTATACTTCTGGTATGCAGGTTTGTTCTGTGATCTGTAGCAAGGCAACATGGTTCAAACAGGTTTGATGGCAGTAAGGCGATGCATTGCAAACTTCATCTCTAAAGAACTCCAGTTAATCACTGGTTTGTGTAAACAAAGCCACTGTAACCCTAAAACAATGGGGAAAAGAGGTGACGTTATAACATCAAAGGTAATATATTCTTGGTGATTTTCTAGGGTAGTTATGAGAATGGGTATTGTGTGGTGTATAATAGGACCAGAAGTAATTTCAGAACCATCCACAACCTGAATAGAAATAGGACACAATTTTTTTATGAGTGAAATTTTAATTGTTTGAGACAATAGCCTTATCTATATAGTTTCCTTGTGCCCCGGTATCAATTATGGCCTCTCTCGTTGTGCGATTGCAGTCCCACTGTAAAGAGAGAGTTAGAGTACAGTGAACTGGTTTATCATGCACAATCAAAGATGTAATAATAGAGAGGGACTTACAGTTTTTATTCTTACGCATGGAAGGGCATTCTCGGATCGACTTCCACAATACATACACAGGCCTTTAGATAATGGTCCATGGATGAAACCGATTTCCATAACATAAGGGCAGCTAGAAGATGAAGGTGATGGTGCTGAGACATGTGTAGGGTGGACCGGTCTTTTGTATGCGGAATCTCCGAATTGGCATTCAGACTTCCTCTCCCAGAGTCTCCTATCTATGTGCACACAAATCTTCATTAGGCCATCTAAGGTGTCGGGGAGATCGGTTCAGGCCAGTTCGTCTTTAACTGGTTCTGAGAGCCCAAGGCAGAATTGATTCCTCAAAGCTATGGTGTTCCATTGGGAATCTATAGCATGTTGTTTAAACTCCGTTATATAGACTTCAACGGGTCGGTTGCCTTGTTTCAATTTTTCTCATTTTGCTTTCGGCGGTGAGTTGCAAATTTGAGTCTGAGTATAGTTCATCCATGACAGCAAGGAAGGACTCTAGAGAGGATAGTATAGGGCTGTTAGATTCATACAGGGTATCCGCCCAGATGTGGGGTTCACCCCTTAAGTAAGTGATTATCGTTAGGACTTTAATCCTGTCATTTGGGTAGGTGATTAGTTTCAGGTTAAAAGTTAGGAGACAAGCATTCCTGTATTGGCGGTATAAATTTCTATCACCATTGAACAATTTGGGTGCTGCTATCTGTGGTTCCACTGTAGCGTCTCTAGTGTGTGATTTGCCGGGCATAGTGTCTTTGATAACCTTCCTTAGGGTTTCATTCTCAATGTTTAAATCCCTAAGACCTTGACTTAGTTCATCCACCCTTTTTGACAGATTATAGACGAATTGGGGCAGCTCTGCTGGATCCATAATTGGCTTAGTTATTCTGTAACACCTGTTTAGACAATGTGGTACTGCATAAAATTTCTGTGGCTGAGCAATGGCAAGCATAATAGAGCTACTACTTACTCTTATGTTGTATCACTATTGACCAAGCAATGAACTTGAAATTAATCCGTAGTATACTAACAACAGAGTAAAGAAGCCTACTTATCTATATGAACACACACAAATCTTTTATGCCTAATATTGGGAATCACAATTGCCAAAACTCTATATTACACGGAATCCAGCTAAATGTTGATTTACTCTGTTAGCTGACTATATAAGCTTAAGATTCAGCTGTTCAAACTGATCTGTTTATTTGAATTTACATGGTAACAACAGACTGCACACTGCAGTGCAACGAACGAAAGATTCAGCTGTTGCTAATCTGCGTGCACCAAACTAGACATACTGGGGCAGTATAATTTCAGTTAAATCTTCTCTGGTGTAACAGTACAACTACGGTATTTAACCTATGCGATCAGAGTAATACATCCGCCAGCTATAAAAGTGTACATCATTGACTCCTTTGTGTTATAGTTAATGGCATATTAGATATTGAGGCATAACGAAGGTGCCCCCAACTTAATATAGCTACTAACCCATTTAGCAAAATCTGGTGTGTAACCAGGGGCGGCATAATTATAATCACAAAAGTATTGACTTGAATTCGTAAGTCTTAGATAAATTTATCTAATTAGAATAACATATTTTTAAGACTTCAAACGATTAGCTGTGATTCAATACTCCTGAATACCAACGTATACATCAAACACACTATTTATAATATAACCAAGTTTGCACCAAACATACTGACTATAGATATCATCAGTTATAATCCTCTCAGGATTCAGAAGGTTTGAATGTACCAGAACTCACAAGTGACACCTCAATTATTTTAAGGATTAAAACACTATTACCCAATACAATAAAGTTTTTTGTTTGGTTATAACATTACCATTGTATTAACTGAATTTCGAGTCCAGAGGGAATACATTGTGCTGATTTATCCCATCTGACTTATACAATACTCTACATCCCAAACAACTATTATTTAATTTTATTTTATTCCAGTAAATAGTGAATCATCTTTAAGAAATAGCTACTCATGTTCTACAACTGAATAGGCAAATAATCGCCATACCTATTGGGTGTAAGATATCCAATTAGAACTTGTAGTTTTGAATACTTCAGTATTCTACAGTCACAATGAGTATACTCATACACTGATACTTATAACCACAAATGTGGTATAATTCTTGTATTTAATTACCCTATTAAAAGCTTTTGTTTTTAATGGGCACATCCCTTAATTTTATCTCCATTTTAATGTGTATATATTAAAAGTTACGTTTTATTTATCTCAGTGAGATCTCTCTAAACCGTTTGTTGTTCACTTCCAATTTACAATTACTATATGTCATACATACCTACTATGAGTGCTATAAGTGTATTCTAGAATGGATACTTAATCCATTCCATTTTTTGTTTTGAAATGTATATAATACACAGCACCACCTACCCCCAACATAAATATACAGCAAATAAGCTGATCAACATATGGAGGGTGTAGGCATTTAAAATCAATTTGGGTAGTGCCATTGAACTTCTCTCTTGTTTGTGTGCGAGTAGGATCACAACTGCAGACTTGTAAAATGAGTATTTTGTATAACCTTAGCAATTGGGCTATTAATTTGCATAGACCAAGCTGCTTATAGTGAAGTTGTTATGTAATCATATAACTGTTGCAGAGCAAAGACTTTTGTTGCAACTTAACAAAAATAGGAGCGTGAGTTGCTATTTCAGCAAAACATAAAACTTCCTTGTATAAGTCCAAGTAGCCTGTTTGAGTCCCAGAACCTTAATACGGTGAGGCTGTGTAAGCAGTGCTAAAAGTTATATAAAAGTTCAGATGGCAGTGGAGCAGGCAGGAAGGGGTTAAGGTTAAGCGTGAATCCTAGAATGGTGCACGGGCTGCCTTCAGCGAAGCTCCGGATTGCACCTGCAGTTTTCAGAGTTGTAAACAATCTGCTTGAGTAGGGAGAAATACGGCTTGAAGTATTTACAGCTTGAATGTTTTTCAACAGCAGAAAGTGTGTGTATGGTAATCCCGGAAAGCTTAAGAGCTAACACAGCAGAGTGAACTAATGTCCCATGGAGCTAGGGAAGGAGCGGAGGGAGGAGTCCGGTTAGCCATCCCTGCAATGCTAACAAGCCTGATATGTGAAATCCCAGTGCAATGGGTTTACTTTGCAGGGAAGGGCTTCAGCCTTCTGAAATGGCTTCTTAATGTAGCATGCACGCCAGCGAGTCAGATGGTGAGTCGATGGGGCTCTTTGTGGCACAGCTGTGAATACGCCAGGAGTTAGTAGCTGGAGGTTTAGTTTCCCATATAACGGGCAGGCTCTGGGAATACCTTGTAATTCAGTGAAGAAAGTTCTCTTTCAAAGTAGCTTAGGGCAAAACGATGCTGCAAACGACAGCTAGAGTGAGCAATAACTAAGCACCTGTTTGCTGTCAGGTGATACCTTAAGTACAGGTGAGGCTGGGATACCATGTGACAGAATGGAGAGAGGGAATAGATGGAATGGATTCCTTACACTTCCCTTCCCTCCTAATAACCTCCACCATATCTGGGGGGAGTGTATACTCCCTCCCCCTTCAGTATCCCCACCTCTCATTCCCAGGATAGACCCCAACCCTTACCTAACATAATGCTCCATCCACTCAACATACCCTCTTCCTACCCTCTCTGGCATATCCACTAACACCCCATACTCCTCAATAATCATTCACTAATAGCTTCCCATCCTACCTAAAGCCTTTCCTACCAAAAATACCCATCAATAAAATAATTGACCTATACTTCTCCCCAAAAAACATACTCATTTTCCTCTCCATACCATACTATACTTACTGACTTCATTAGAAGTCACATTGCTCCACCTACTCCCCTCCCCCTTCCAAATTAAAGCAGCTCTTGTCTGCTGACTCACCCCAATTGAAGTTTACATTAACACTCAAATACTATTATCACCCACTCATACCTGTAGGTGCACTCCCTCAGTACTCACCATCTACTACTAGTGTGCTTCTTAAACGTATGCACCTTCACCAGATCACTACTCACTATGACAAACAGTATGTCATATATAGAAAATTAGGTCTAATTTAACACTTCCAGTAACTAGAATTTATATTCTCTATCTTTATTTTCAGCATATAACTCATATCCCATTCTAACAGGATAGATTGTTTATATTGTACTTTTCCCATAAACTTCTCATGTACCCTTCTCGATATATTCTCTTTTTGTCATTTGCCTAACTACGCAACAGATTTCCTGTGATTGTGTTTTATGTAACCAAACTGGTATCTAATTTCCTCAATAAAATGAAAAATAAAATAAAAAAAATGACATGCCCTATCAGAATAATAAAAGTTTCATTTTGTCTAGACTGTCCCTTTAACAATAATATTAGATAGAGATACACATTGATGGATATTTGAATACCATAACTTTATTGCTTATATCATTTCTTCACTTCTTATAGGCTGTTCTATATATATAAATAAGAATTAAAAAAAAAAATCCCTACCCCAAGCTTCCCAAATATTCGGATCTGATATTAATATTTTTCTAAATATTAGAAAATTTCTTTGATATCATATCCATTTTACCATCTTCTATATAAATATCAACAATGCAAAGGTTTACTTACTAGTTTTAGCTTGAATATGTTATTTTTTTTATTTTTTTTTAATACATTTTTATTGAGGTTCTTTTCAAAACAGACAAATATTAATTATCAACACATAATAAAAAGGAGAATAAATTGTTACAGAGTAAGCTGCCAAAACAAGATCGTATAGGTATATAAAACAATTAAATGACAAATTACCCATTAGATATAAGCAATACACTCTGCTCAAACATTATACCTACTATAAGATATAAGCAGCCACTTGTAGACCGCAAAGGGGCTGTAACATAATATAAAGCAGGTAAGCAGTGATGTGACAGGGCCACTCGTGGACCCCTGCTGGAGAACCTCTATTTTATGTATTTTTAAAACTATAGTTAGGATATATTTTATTAAGGCTTACAAGAAAATAATTTCAAGGAATAGCAAAAGTTGAAAGATGTCAACAACAAGGTAAGTTTAGAATATTAGGTACAAGCTAGATGAAAAGTATATAGCAATATATGCTAAGCCTATGGTAAAATCTGTTAAGTATATGTTAGTGCGCTGCATAAATTAAATGGCTTTAGGATGAGGTATAGACTAGAAAGTCGCGTTTTTAATTCACCTAAACTAGGTGATATATTATTGCGTGGGGGGGGGGAGGTGGTCGGATAAACTATGGTTTCACTGCTGGAGGATGGGAAGTTACACCTAGACTGATAGACATATTATATGGGGGGGGGGGGTATGGGGAGGGAGGTGGGCCTTTAAGTATGGTAGGTGTGATAAAATAGACTTCACTTTATTGATACATTTGGTGAAAGCAAATAGTAATGGAGATGTATAACTCCGCATATAATAAGAACCTGTAGGCACTTAAGATTTCTGCAAATGTGAGATATATTGATAAGTTTAACTGTGTATAAATAGTATGATAAAATTGAAATTGTGAAATTTAAGACTTTTTACTCAATGTGTAAAAAAGAGGGCTGATCATTTTTGCTTGTTTACATGGGAGAGGTAAAGTCAGCTCTGCGGTAAAATGAAAAACTGTAAATAAGAAAAAAAGGAAAGATAATGTAGGTTTGCGGGATTAAGTAGAGAGACCGCCTAGATTGTCCTCCTACTCTAGGAGGCATATTATAGGGTGGTGGGGGGGGGGGAGGTGGTCATCTTAAGGCTATAGGTTATTAACACACTAATTGTATATGGGATTGAGGGTATACCTAGATCCAGGGAGCCATAGGTTCTATATTCAACAGATTGGCATAGTTTATGAGGCTTATTCAAAATACAGTGTATAGGCAGGGTATAAATGATAATAGTAATAATACAGGACCTGCCTGCGCTAGAAACACTATGTTAAGCTTCAAAATAAAACTACTCGTATATCGATAACTATATCAGTAGGTTATGGAATTGTGTTCAATGCCTTAAAGCAGGGCGGTAGGGCACTCAGTAAGATACCTGTGAGCTACACAGCTAAGCTTAGTGATAAATGAGTTGTGACTTTCAGCCTCTTTTCAGATCTATCAGTCTATAGTAGGGATATCAGTTTGAAACATATTTAGCAAATATAGTGATGTTAATGGTTTACCCTCAGATATGCTACATAGGTGATATATGGGATCTAATTTGGGTGAGATGTGGCTAATCATCTTAAGTATACAAATGGGAGCTAGGATGAGACCTCTGTAAGACACATCACATATAACTATAAAAGACTACCCCTAAACTAATATGGAGCCTGTAACTGGGGTTGGGGTGGGAGCAGACAAAATACTCTACGTAAACTGTGTGACAGCAATGGAGCTGCAACATTATAGGGAAAGGGACGAGTCAACTGGGCATTATAAAACAACTGCTTGATAAAACATATGCTGCCAACGCCTGTGCTATATTGACAAAAAAACACAGAGTTCAAATCAGTAAGCCTCTAAGTGAGCTCAAATGGGTGTCAGTTGGGGTATAGAGGCAATAAGTGTCTCGCATGCATAAGAAGAGTATTATCCCAGAATATAGCTGTAAGCAGAGACAGGCTATAAGGTGAGACACCTCTTGTGAGTGGTGTCCAATACTCAGTGTAATAAGAGTAATGTTAGTAAAATATATAGATATCTACAGTAAATGTAGTCCACGCTGCTAAATAGAAGCTGATGTAACCTCCAATAGTGCACATACGGGGTATATCTAGGTAGTATAACCAGGGCCATATAATGATAACCTCTGAATGCATCCTACAATTGAGATGTGATGATGAGTCTGAATATAGTACAATTTGACATACCCCAGAAGAGAAAAATTGCAAATACAGACCCGAGGAGTATCTTACACTTAACTTACTAAAGTCACTGAAAAATAGGTGGTCATTGGAACAATAACTAGCTTGGCAATCAAATAGGTATTTCCTCCCTCAAAAAATCAGAAATTGAATATCACAGTGTGAGAAACAAACAGTATAAGTGTCCCAAATAGATATGAGCAATACTATATACTAAAATAAACTTAGCTAAATAACTAGCCGGCAACAGACAATGGTGACTGTCCTAGGATGTACTCCGACCGCAGGGGCTCAGTCGGGTGAGTATGTGCTACCCCACACCAGAGCGCTTGGCTAAGGATATTTGTGGGGCTATTCGCAACAGTCTTCTGCTCCAGTTGGCACCCATCCACTCTGAAGGTGTAAGGGACTGCGGCTCTGGAGATGTAAAACCTCCGGTGGTTGAAAAGGCTCGTGAGACCAGATTTTCAGTAGGAGGCTCCAGGGCTAAGCCTAACTTTTGTCGGCGAGGAGGCGGGTGTGACATCTTCAGGAGAAGCCTGTACATTGCGTGCTCCACTGTTTTTACAGTCTGTCTTGTATGATCATAGGGCTCCTCCAGCCCCAAACAATCAGCCGTAGTTCCCACATCGATGGGCCCCCAGTCAGCCATGGACCCACGCATCAGAATGGCATCAAGACAGCTCCCCTTCACTGGTGGCGATCTGGTAAGTCCCTGTGATTGGGGTTCTGGGAGTGAAAATGATGGTGCGCTGCAGGGGGATGATGCTTTGCCTCCGGAGGAAAGCTCATCAATAGTAGCACTGCCGGGGTCCCTGTCCAAGGGATTAGAACTAAGGGAGCCACCAGCAGGATCAAGAGAGACTGCAAAGTCCTCCCGGTACTGCCGTAACAAGGAGCCAATTTCTTGCAGCAGAGCGTGTGGTTCCATGACGGATGTCGATTGCCAGTAGTGGTCTGATACTAGGAAAGACTGTTAGGCAGGAGTTAGAGTTCAAATGGTTGCGCCCAAGCTCCCTGGAAAAACAAACATTAGCAAGGGAGCCTACACTGTAGATATGCAGGCCCAAGATATTAGTCCCCTCGTGGTAATGTAGGAGAGCAAGATTAGAGCCATAATTTTAGGTATTTCTTTAAAGCTTTATAGTGATACTCCAAAGGTATAGTTCTGCCAGGGTGATAGGTGTTTCTCAAAAAAGAAATTGTAGAAATATCATATATAAAGTCCCAAAATTGAGAAATATATGTAAGAGCTCTTACTGTGCACGTCCATTCACCCCAACGGTTGGCTCCGCCCCCTGAATATGTTATTTTTATTCCTTTAATTTTATAATTATTGGTGAAAATTTCCATAAAGACGGGGGGATTAAATTTTTTTACAGCCTTGGGTTAAATTTACTTATTTCTGTCATAAAACAATGAAAAACAACAACTTATCGTTATGGAAATGGCAGAATATTTTGCCCCACACATATGTTAGTAGAAAAGAGATTCGAAAAAAAGAGAGACCTCCACGTTGTAAGTTTTAGGACCGTGAGAGGTGAGACCACTACATGGGTCATAGCCTTAAATTTAAAGCTCCATCAGTAACAAACATTAGTTCAAGCAAATGAGTATAAACAAGTAAGCCAAACAATCTGTTTTCAGCCCTAGTGAAAATTGTGGATTAGTCATATACACACAAAGATTACAAGTTTTGCGCTGTAGAGGGCTGCGAAACGAATGCAACAAAAGTTGAGTTATTTCACCCTCAATAGCGCTGCCATCACAAGTTTTTGAAAAGCTGCCTTGTGCATGCGATATGGTTGCATTAAGCTCCATACCGCACAAAATCCAAGGGCTGCTTTGACGTGCTCATGCACGCTTTCCCCATAGACATCAATGGGGAGAGTGTTAGAAAAAAACACCTGCGATCGCAGCCCCATTGATGTCTAGGGGGAAAAAAAGTTACGGTTAAACCTAACACCCTAAAATAAACCCCTAGTCTAAACACCCCTAATCTGCTGTCCCGACATTGCCAACACCTACATAATGTTATTAACCCCTAATCTGCCGCTTCCAATATCGCCGCCACCAAAATAAATTTATTAAGCCCTATTCCGCCGCTCCCTGACATCGTCGCTACTAAATAAAGTTATTAACCCCTAAACCTCTGGCCTCCCACATCACTGCCACTAAATAAACCTATTAAACCCTAAACCGCCAGCCCCCATATCGCAACAACCTAAATTAAACTATATTAACCCTCAAACCTAACCCTAAATTTAACCGTAACCCTAAACCTAACACCCCCTAACTTCATCATAATTGAAATAGACCTAAATTAAAGTTACAATTGTTAACTAAATAATACCTATTTAAAACTAAATATTTAAATATTTAAACTAAATATAAACTTGCCTGTAAAATGAAAATATAACCTAATAGTATATTGTAGCAAGCTTATTTAGTTAAAATAAATACAAATTTACCTGTGAAATAAAAGTAAAACCTAAGCTGCCTTACACTAAAACCTAACATTACAAAAATAAAAAACCTACCATTTTGTAGGGCATTGCCCTAAAGAAATCAGCTATTTTACTAAAAAAGAAAAACAAACACCCCCTAACAGTATACAAACCTCCACCCCCCAAACCCACAAAATAAAAATAAAGTTAAACCTAATCTACCCATTGCGCTGAAAAGGGCATTTGTATGGGCATTGCCCTTAAAAGGGCATTCAGCACTTTTGCTTCCCATTCAAAATAAATAAAAAAAATGGCTATTCTAAAAAAAAAAAATACCCACCCCAAAAAGAAAAAAAAACATTACACAAAATTACAAACGAATTATACAAAATAATAAAAAATAGGGGGGCGGAGCCTACAGCTGTTGCGGAAGGTCGTGTATATGAAGAGCTCCTGACTCTTACTTGGATATAACTATTATTCTTTCTTTTAAAATATAACTTTTGCACCTGGCACCTTTGTGAAAGTGCCCTGAAGTTTTCCTAGAGGAGTTAGCGAGATAATATTAAATAGACGGCTCATCCTATGTTCCTCAGCTAGATTGCATGGAAGCTGACCGCATGGCAAGCAGGCCTACTTTGTGACTCAGTCAATCTATGCCGTCGAGGCTGCCACACATACTACCCCCCCCCCCCGATCTCGATGATTCTGGGTTAATAGCAGCATATTATTGCTGCCCTCATTTCTATACCACCTCAACGGCTATGTGACTGGGACATAATAAAGGATTATAGAGCATTTTAATCAATTTGACCCTAAATGCTACTTAAGCCCTGCGGACTTGGTGCCACTGAAGTCACAGACTTAAAATTGATATCAGCTAGGGTCCTTTCTGTTCGACTCTCCTAACATCTGTGGTATATGTCTATCCAGGGCTAGAACTGCTTTGTTCCATCGGTTTATATATTATATGGCTTTTGCTTTCACTGCAGATGACCAGGCTTATTAACTCACTGTTAAGTTACTGGATGCCTGTTGCACCCACATAGATGTTTAGATACAGATGAGTGTAAGTTGTCAAAATGGTAAATTGTACTAGGCATCATGAATTTTAAATGTATGCTCACACTGTTCTACTGCAGATGGAATACTCATTTGCCATTTGGTCTGGAGAATAATGTTTACTATGAGCAGAATGCATGTTTTATTAGTATTTAAATATTAGTTTATAGTGCAAGCAGCTTGTTAACTGAATCTTAATACTATTGCTTAGTTTACAGTCCTGTGTATATTTGTATGAAACACTGGGTCTCTTTGCCTGGAGATATAATTCAATGCACTCCCTCCCACTAGAAGCCCCAACTATTTCCCCTGAGATATCAAGCTCACCACCTCATTATTCATATTAATAACCTCCAGGACCCTTTGCATTCCCATATGTACTGTTTATAGGCTAAACCCTGATAGATCTCCTCTGGCTCCCATGCTGCTGTATGGCCAGTTCCCTTATTGCCTAGTTTGATACACATACTTTGTGACTGTTTGTTTTCTAATATTCTTACTATCTGAGTTAAAACCCCACTAACTTCATATAATTGTTGTTCAATTGGTACATCTTGCTGTGGGGTATATTTATGCTATATAAAGTTATACTCATACATATTTGTTATATCTATAGTTAAAATGGTTTATAAAGGTCCAAAAGTGGCTTCACATGATTGCAATTCTCCTACTATCCCTTTTACTAGCTAAGTTGGAGGCCCAAAAGTGGCCTCATCAGTTTCAAGAAGATAAACAAAACAAAAAAAATGTGGGTTAGAGTCTGTTGTCTTTTGATATATAATGAAGGTACTATTTAGATAAAAAAATTTATTATTGAATTTTACACTCTCCTGTATTAGCTGCAATTTTTAATTTGGGTTATGATTTACTGTTGTGAAGTGTAACGGCTGTACAACCGTTCTTTAAAAGTGCCTGTATGACTATGTGTCTTTAACCCTCAATAAAAATTATTTAAAAAAATAATAATAAAAAAAATAATAAAAAATATTCCTATTCTTATACCCCGTTTAAAAAAAAAAAAAAACACCCCAAAATAAAAGAACCCTAATCTATAATAAACTATCAATAGCCCTTAAAAGGGCCTTTTGTAGGGCATTGCTCTAAAGAAATCAGCTCTTTTTCTACAAAATAAAAACAAACACCCCCTAACATTACAAACCGCCACCCCCCCCAAACCCACAAAATAAAAAAACCTAATCTACCCATTGCCCTGAAAAGGGCATTTGTATGGGCATTGCCCTTAAAAGTGCATTCAGCTCTTTTTCTTGCCCTTAAAATGGCATTCAGCGCTTTTAAGACAAGCCCAACCCCTAATCTAAAAAAAACACCCAAAAAACCCATAAAAAAACCTAACACTAATCCCTCTTTAGGTTCTCACAGTTGCTGAAGTCCTGCTTGAACGATCTTCATCCCAGAGGCTCCATCATCATCCAGACGACTCCATCCTCATGCATCCAGGGACCGGCATCTTCTTCATCCCTGCGGAGGTGGAGTGGGTGATGCGAGGAGGTCCAGGCGAAGGTCCAAGATGGAGGTCCAGGTGGAGGTCCATTGATCCGACATGGAGGTCCTCTTTATGCGATCATCCGCTGCATACTGAGGATTCAAATGCAAGGTATCCCTTTTATACTGGGGGTACCATTGCATTCCTATTCGAAACAGCCAACAGGAATGTGAGCTGCTTAAATCCTATTGACTCATTTGAACAGCCAATATGATTTTAGCAGCTCTAATTCTTATTGGCTGATTTAATTTTTTCAGCAACTAGGAATGCAATGGTACCCCCAGTATAATAGGGGTACCTTGCATTTGAATCCTCAGTGTGCGGCAGACAATCGCATGAAGAAGACTTCCATGTGGGATTGATGGACCTCCGCCTTGGACCTTTGCCTGGACCTACGTCTGGACCTTCGCCTCCATTGACCGCTCCGCCTCCGCAGGAATGAAGAAGATGCCGGTCCCTCGATGGATGAAGATGGAGTTGTCTGAATGATGATGGAGCCACTGGGATGAAGATCGTTCAAGCCAGACTTCAGCAACTGTGAGTACCTAAAGAGGGGTCAGGGTTTTTTTGGGCGGGTTTTTTTTTAGAATAGGGTTTGGGCTTGTCTTAAAAGAGCTGAATGCCCTTTTAAGGGCAAGAAAAATAGCTGAATGCCCTTTTAAGGGCAATTCCCATACAAATGTCCTTTTCAGGGCAATGGGTAGTTTAGGTTTTTTTTAGAGCTAGGTTTTTTATTTTGGGTGGTTGGTTGGACGGTGGGTTTTACTGTTGGGAGGGTCTTTGTATTTTTTTACAGGGAAAAGAGCTGATTTATTCAGGGCAATGCACTACAAAAGGCCCTTTTAAGGGCTATTGGTAGTTTATTGTAGGCTATTTTTTTTTTGGTGGGGGGGGCTTTTTTATTTTGATGGGGCTATTAGATTAGGTGTAATTGTTTTTATTTTGGATAATTTCATTTATTATTTTTTCTAATTTAGTATTTTTTTATTTTTTGTAATTTAGTATTTAAATTTTTTTGTAATTTAGTATTTAATTTTTTTTGAAACTGTAGATTTATTTTTTTTAGTAGTGTTAGTGTAATTTTAGTCTAATAGTAATGTTAGTTTAATTTATAGTTTAAACTTAGTTTTTTTTTTAATTTCCCAGGTAAGTTTTTATTTATTTTAAGATAGGGATCTTGTAATTTTAATTTAAAGTTAGGGGGTTGTTAGGTTTAGGGGTTAATAGTTTAATTTAGTTTTTGGCGATGTGGGGGGCTGGTGGTTTAGGGGTTAATAGGTTTATTTAGTGGTAGTGATGTGGGAGGCCAGAGGTTTAGGGGTTAATAACTTTATGTAGTGGCGGTGATGTCGGGGAGTGACTTAATTGGGGTTAATATCTTTATTATAGTGTTGGCAATGTTGAGGTGCGGGGTAATAGGGGTTAATAACTTTAGTATAGTGGCGACGATGTGGGGGAGTGGCGGAATAGGGGTTAATAAATTTTATTAGTGGCGGCGATGTCGAGAGCGGCAGATTGGGGTTAAAAACTTTAAAATAGTGTTTGCGATGCGGGAGGGCCTCGGATAAGGGTTTAATAGGTAGTTTATGGGTGTTAATGTACTTTGTAACGTTTTAGTTATGAGTTTTGTGAAACAGTTTTGTTGCATAAAACTCATAACTACTGGTCTCAGATTGCGAAACGGATCGTGTCGGTATAGGCTTTTACGAAGCTGTTTAGCCTCACCTCAAAACTTGTAATACCAGTGCTATAGAAATCCCATGCAAAAACATAATTTTTTTGAGTGCAGGACTGACGTTACGTTACACCCTAAAATGCTTGCAGTACAGTTATACTGACAAGACTCGTAATTGCATTACTGTTTTAACTCTGAAATTGCCATTTTTTCAGTGTTAAAACACGAACGCAAAACTCGTAATCTAGGTGACATATTGCAACCAGAAAAAAAAGAACATGTATGGAAGTAGTAGCATATATAGAAAGACATGAGAATTAATGTAACACATTGTACTACAGTAAAATACCATTTGTATTATAAAAAGTCACAGGCATCCAACTTCAACCAATAGTAACCGTTTACAATCAAATGTAACCACAATAATACATGACCAACATATTCTAATTGTAAAGATAATGGGCTAGATTAAAAGTGAAGCGATAATTATCGCTCATGTTACGCGCTAACTCAGCTTGATTTTGGATTTTTGCACGCGTCGAATATCGCGTGTATTACAAGTTGAAAGTGAAATGTTTTCACTTGCGTGCTAACTCGATGTGCGCAAAAAGCAAAAGGAAAAGAGTGTCCCGCTTTACTAAGTGTATGGCTGTATAACCGGTGATATACTTTAGACTGTTAGCTGTTCTGGGCATTGCTGTATGTCCAACAAACAAAATCCCAAAAAGTTGATTCTCTGATTTAAACAGTTGCAGGCATTTAGTCTTCCGCTAACAGCTAAGTAATAGTATACTTACAGTCTCTGTTACAACCGGTGTGTCCCCTTCAATCGTAAGGCAGCTACACGACTTGGAGTCCTAGCTCCTCCATACATGCAAGCCACCTTCCAGCGAGCTAACGCCAAACTCCTCCACTTATGGTGAGCCCTTTGGAAAACTCAGATGAATGATCAACAGTACAAGACAAGAAACATCCAGTCCGGCTCCTCTTGTAGATAAAAGATGAGTATCTTTATTAGATTCATATAAAAGACAGCATAAATAAATTACACAGCAAGTGACTGCTAATTTAAAAAGGCTGAGACTACTACTGGAGGGGCCGTATGACGTCACTGACGCATTTCAGGAGTTCCCCGTAATCATAGATCAAGTCTACCTTAGGACACCCTGTTTGCTGATAATGACTTAAATCATAAAGTCCTGGTCAGCACTGCTAATGTCAACAACTCGACCACAAATAGGTGTATGGTGTCCATTTTAGGACATCCTTGCTCCCTCCCCCAATACTCCATCCTCCCTCCTTTAAGTTTTCTCCATTTTCCTCTCAATCTCCCTCAGTCATGCAATGAATCACTGTACTTCCTCCTCATAAACTCCTTCCTACCTCCTGTATCAGAAGATATTTCTGTTGTGTGCCTTTTCCACACCTTTAGGGGTGGGGTTATGTTTTTCTGGAGAAGAAAAATAAAATTACAGCATTTGCAGGTAAGAAATATGATTATAATTTTATTTGCATTTTTTTTTTTTAAATTGTAAATGAAAAAAACGTTTATTCTTTACCATGAAGCAAATAAGATTATATAATTGTTTTGTTAAACACACAGTCTTGATAAATCTGCACCATTTCAGGACCTTTATTTTATTAAGACTTTTAGTGGTGCAATATTATGTTGTTTTACAGTTATTTGCTTTACATAAGCAAAAGGGAAACAAAAAAAAAAATAAACAAAAAAAATTATTCTTTACCATGCAGCAAATAAGATTATATATTTGTTTTGTTAAACACACAGTCTTGATAAATCTGCACATATCATTACCTTTGTATTATCAAGCCTTTTATTAGTGGATAATATTGCACTAATAAAAGGCTTGATAATACAGATGTCTGACACCTGAGTCCTGATGCCTGACTCCTGATGTCTGATACCTGATGTCTGACTCCTGACACCTGATGTCTGACACCTGAGTCCTGATGTCTGATACCTGATGTCTGATACCTGACGTCTGATACCTGATGTCTGACACCTGATGTCTGACGTCTGATACCTGACGTCTGACACCTGATACCTGACGTCTGATACCTGATGTCTGATACCTAATGTCTGACACCTGACATCTGATACCTGATATCTGACACCTGATGTCTGATACCTAATGTCTGACTCCTGACACCTGATGTCTGACACCTGAGTCCTGATGTCTGACACCTGATACCTGACACCTGATGCCTGACTCCTGATGTATGACACCTGATTCCTGTAGTCTGATACCTGATGTCTGACACCTGACGTCTGACTCCTGATGTCTGACACCTGAGTCCTGATGTCTGATACCTGATGCCTGACTCCTGATGTCTGACATCTGACGTCTGACTCCTTCCTACCTCCTGTATCAGAAGATATTTCTGTTGTGTGCCTTTTCCACACCTTTAGGGGTGGGGTTATGTTTTTCTGGAGAATAAAAATAAAATTACAGCATTCGCAGGTAAGAAATATGATTATAATTTTATTTGCATTTTTTTTTTTAAATTGTAAATGAAAAAAATGTTTATTCTTTACCAGGCAGCAAATAAGATTATATAATTGTTTTGTTAAACACACAGTCTTGATAAATCTGCACCATTTCAGGACCTTTATTTTATTAAGACTTTTAGTGGTGCAATATTATGTTGTTTTACAGTTATTTGCTTTACATAAGCAAAAGGGAAACAAAAAAAACAAAAAAAAAATTATTCTTTACCATGCAGCAAATAAGATTATATATTTGTTTTGTTAAACACACAGTCTTGATAAATCTGCACATATCATTACCTTTGTATTATCAAGCCTTTTATTAGTGGATAATATTGCACTAATAAAAGGCTTGATAATACAGATGTCTGACACCTGAGTCCTGATGCCTGACTCCTGATGTCTGATACCTGATGTCTGACTCCTGACACCTGATGTCTGACACCTGAGTCCTGATGTCTGATACCTGATGTCTGATACCTGACGTCTGATACCTGATGTCTGACACCTGATGTCTGACGTCTGATACCTGACGTCTGACACCTGATACCTGACGTCTGATACCTGATGTCTGATACCTAATGTCTGACACCTGACATCTGATACCTGATATCTGACACCTGATGTCTGATACCTAATGTCTGACTCCTGACACCTGATGTCTGACACCTGAGTCCTGATGTCTGACACCTGATACCTGACACCTGATGCCTGACTCCTGATGTATGACACCTGATTCCTGTAGTCTGATACCTGATGTCTGACACCTGACGTCTGACTCCTGATGTCTGACACCTGAGTCCTGATGTCTGATACCTGATGCCTGACTCCTGATGTCTGACATCTGACGTCTGACTCCTGATGTCTGAAATCTGAGTCCTGATGTCTGATACCTGATGCCTGACACCTGATGCCTGACACCTGATGTCTGATAACTGAGGTACAATGGAGTTTTGCAGAAGGGAGCATGGAGTTTTAAAGGATGGAGGAGGGAGCTTTGGGGGAGGGAGGAGAAAGGAGGGAGTTTTGCAGGAGGGAGCATGGAGTTTTAAAGGAGGGAGGAGGGAGTATTGGAGGAGGGAGCAAGGATGTCCTAAAATGGACACCGTATAGGTGCATTAGTCGACTTTGAAGTTTCAAATAATTTTAAAGATTTTCATACATAGAGATTGCTCAGACAAATTGTCCCATCAAAGTGCAGAAGCATCTGATACAGAAGCAATGCTTGCTAAAAAAAGCTATTCAATGAAATGTTACCAATATCATGGCCGTATGGTTCCTGAAAAAGGTACTTTACTCTAAGGGAATTGGAATGTGTTTGGCTAAAGCAAATAGCATCATCCACCACTGGAAAAGTTTTTCTGGTAAAGAAAACATCCTATTGCATTTATAGAATGGATTAAAAGAGAAGACCAGGTTTGGTTCACTTTCTAAAAAATATTTTAATGAGTCTCAGTAACAGGAAAACCTCTTGTGACTTAGCAGAAGGTTTCAAAAGTAAAAACAATTGTTTGGAGCTTATTCTTCAGATGATTTAGGGTCTTGAACACCTAAGGTACAGTAAACCTCTTTAAACAAAGAACTAAGATGTTCAACCTCAAACATGATAAAAACACTGTGTCCTGATCAGTAAAAACTCCTGATCATCACACAAAATTCACATTTGGAAAACAACCTGAGGTTTCTGAGTCTGAAAACTATAAGAACATCCTAGGGTTTTCTGATCTCTGATGATGCAGAAGGACCTGATCATAAAACTTTAATATGACTTTCAGACATATAACTTTTGCTTATACTTGGAGGAGGCATAGTTACCACAACTACAGAATGCACAAACCTTTAAATCTGGTAGCAAGGGAGGACAGATTCCCTTAAAGGAAGAGCAGCAGACTGTTAGAATGCCTAATTTGATTCATTCAGGAACTGCACATCAGAAGTGAGAACAATCCTGCCAAATAGAAAATAAAACTGCATACTTTGAGGAGGCATATCCACCGCAAATACAAAACGCACAAACTTTTAAATCCTGGAGCAAAATCGAGTTGCAAAGCTAAACTGGTAACACTCCTGCAAAATAGAAAATAAAATTATAAATGGATCTATCCTCTAAGGTATAATGTAAGGTAATGGGGACACCTTTAAGTATGTTCCAGTAAAGAATACACAAACAGACAAATAAAATAAATTAAGACAAGCACCAATTTTTCTTTTGTGTATTTTTTTTTTATTTACAGTAAAATCAGTAAATAGTAAATACTGTTTTCCTCTTTTGAAGTTCACTGCATTTGCTTCTTCTCCTCCCTCTCCCTCAGAGTGGCAGTCATCTATCACCCTCCTGGACCAACCTCCCAATTCCTTGACATAGAAACATAGATATTCATGGCAGATAAGAGCCATAGGAAGCAGGTAGCACAGTCCAGCACACAGGCCACCAGGGCTGCCACTAGAAATTTTGGGGCCCCTGACTTAACCATTGATCAGGCCCCCCCCCCCTCCTTTGACATGTGCAATTTTTGACCAAGTGACTAAAACGTATATGCACTTTATTCTTAAGTGTCTATTTAAACTTGGAAATGTTGTAAAGGTAGTAACATACACTGAAACACACACTCACACATAAGGATTCACATATAGACACTCTAGCAAACACGCAAAGAAACTCAGACACATTCACCCAAACAGACACTTAGCAATTGTTTACATTGACCTGACAAGTAATGAGGTAGACTACAGTTTTGTAAAAAAGGAGATTTAGAAAACAAAATATGGAGTTCTGATTATCTTTTTGTAAAGGAAGATGCCAACTAAATAATGACAACAGCATGCAGTGGCTGAAAGGAAGGGCCCTGAACTGCCTAATAATTTAAAGGTTAAATGGTAGATTGGTGACTTCCGGAAAGGTCTCATTAGTCTCAAAGTCTGTAGAAAGATGTGAATAATCAGTAGTAAGGTCAAAATGTCCTAAAAAGGAACAGACAATGGACACACACACACAAACTCAAACTTGCACATACACCCAAGGAAACACCAACAGAGACAGCCTCAGAAAACACACAAAGACATACACACACAGAGATACACCCACAGAAAACACAGAAAGACATACACACACCCTCACAGAGACACCCACAGAAAATACACACCCTCCCAGAGACCTACACAGAAAACACAGAAATACATACACAAACACCCTCACAGAGACATCCACAAAAAACACAGACATACACACCCACCCTTACAGAGGCATCCAGAGAAAATACACAAAGACAAACACACGCCCACCCTCAGAGAGACAACCATAGAAAAAGCTCAAAGACATATGCACACACCCTCACAGACATCCACAGAAAATGCACAAATACATACACACCCACACTCACAGAGATACCAACAGAAAAAAAAATACATACACACTCATAGAGACACAAACCAAAGCACAAAGACATAAACACAGACACCCACAGAAACACTCACAGGAGGAAACATTTATGCACCTTGCATCCCCTAAATCAACAGTGTGTGACATGCATGATAAAAAAATGCAGAAATTAAGAGATCACTTTTTAAAGAATCATATTTGTAAATGTGCAATCAAAAATAATTCTGTGAATTCAAAATTGTACAATAATGATCTGGGTAGATGGCTAGATGAAGAAAATTACTTTTAAAAGGTTGACATATGTTTGTTTCATATTTTCCCCATTTTCCCCAACCAAGAGCACCACTTCAAATATAGCGTACAAATGTTCCCATATGTCAGCTGTACTTGTGGATTTTGAAAATGCTGTACTCTATATGGTCTTGGTGGAACCATAAGCTGTGGTACTCATACCATTAGATCTGGTTAAATGCAGGTTTTAAGCTTGTTGGTATGCATTTCAAATTTAAGTCAGCTGTAGAGTAAACTGAACAGTTTTAAGTTAACCTGTCTCATTTCCAACACTGAGCAATCTAAGTCTGAGAGTATAACATGTTATGCAGATGTAAAATTCTTAGATAAAATGCCTCCTTGTATCTGGAAAGTCCTTGCATAAAGGGGCAGTAAACTGGAATGTAATATATATCATTTGTGTATTGAGGAGGAAACATTTCTGCATGGTTTTAAATATAGAATTTCTACAGCATTGTCAAATAATCATAAATACACTGCTGCTAAAAAAAATGTGTTTTTATGGACCCCTGGCCCCACCATACAACTACTACCACACTAAAGTTACAATCTTAAATTGCACAAAGAAATAAAAAACATTTACTAAGTAATTCCTTCCTCCTCTGCAAATGAAAGTGATCAGCCGTTCTGACTCAGGCACACACTCTACAAACAAAGTGCCAAGTCTGTCTCACACTGTGCATAGCGGTTTAGTGCACACTCAGAAATCCTCTCAAATGCTAATACTTTACTCCTTGTAATAACATTTCCCATGCTCAATTAGTACTCTGCTGTAGTACCCACTGGTGGCTGCCAAAATTTAAAAAAAAAAAAAAATTTTTTTTTTTTTTTTTTAGTTCTTGCCTCATGGGGCCCCCCTAGCCCATTGGGCCCCTGACAGGAGTCACCCCTGTCACCCCCTGATGGCGGCCCTGCAGGCCACTGCATGCCACATAGCGTCACCACCAGAACCCTCAGGTAATTCACAAAAAATCCAAGTAAAGTGGAAGCATTAAGTAGAAACAAGAGGTTTATTCAGCACAAAGAACATGCAACGTTTTGGGAACTAATGGAAGGTGTTCCCGAAACGTTGCGTGTTCTTTGTGCTGAATAAACCTCTTGTTTCTACTTAATGCTGCCACTTTGCTTGGATTTTTTTAGATAAGGCCGTAGGCCCAGCAAGTCTGCCCAATATTTCCTAAAAGTATAAACTTATCGAATTCGTAAGATAGCCTTAAAGTCCCCCACTGTGTTTGTCATTACTACCTTCTGTAGAAGTTTATTCCATGAATCAATCACCCTTCCTGTAAAGTAGTGCTTCCTCAAATTACTCCTAAATATACTACCCTTCAACTTGAGATCATGACCCTTGTTCTTGAATTTTCACTTTTATTTAAAATACTCACAGCCTCAGTTTTAATAAGCCCTTTAATATACTTGAAAGTTGTGCCTCTCCTGGTATGCTATATTTTTTAGATCATGTACCATTTTGGTAGCCCTCCTTTGCACAGATTTGTTTGTTTATATCCTTCTGAGGATATGGCCTACTGCAAATACCTCTACTTACACATCCAAGCATTCTGCTAGCCTTACTCTCTGCAGTTACACATTGTATACAAAATTTTAAATCATCTGAAATAATAATTCCCAAGTCCCATTCCTCATTTGTATCTGTCAGTAAAGTGTCATTGAGTCTGTAATTAACGTTTGGATTTTTCTTCGCTAAATGCATAATTTTACACTAATGTTTAACACTGCTGTGTTAAACATTAGATCTCAGTCATTTGTACAATCCTCCAATTGTTGTATATCACTTCTCATTTTGTCTACCCCTGCCTGGCTTCCTCACTTTCTCTCTTCAAATATACCTGCTCTAATTCTGGGGGATTGATAAACCATATTCCCCTGCTGCCTCTAAACTTCTCTCACTCACTAACTCCTTTGGTCTTTAACAATCCACCCTATTCCCTTCTCACCACAATGGACACTCTATTGATCTGGTATTCTCCTACCTCTGCTCTATATCTGAGGTCACCTGTTGCCTGTTTCCCATTTCAGACCACCACCTGCTCACCTATAATATTAATGTACAAACTAAACATACTTCTCACCCTTACCTCCGCACCTGTAGAGATCTGCACTCTGTGGATCCAATTATCCAAATGTATGTAACATCTCCTTCCCCACGCTTCACGATATCCTGCCCTGACTTTGCTACAACCCTCTCGCTCCTCCTGAGCTACGCAAAAATCACACATTGTCAGTTACAGCCATGGCACTCTCAGCTAACCTGCTACCTGTAAAAATGCTCCCGCACTTCTGAGCATGCCTGGAGGAAATCGCGCTCTGAACCTGATTTTGTTCACTATAAGTTCATTCTTCATTCTTAGACATCTGTTAGACATTCACTTAGCCAATCAAATCTATTTATTTCTCTTATATCTATTCACTCCTCAAACAACTCTTCTCTACTTTCACCTGCACCACCTCCTTCATCTGCCTTTAGTGCACAAGACCTGGCAGACAAAACGCATACCATCCAAAGCAACATCTCGACACAATTCTGCAATCTTCCATCTCCACCTTCTCTGCCACTCTCTGCATCTTCCCCCCAGCTACTGAGAATGAAGTGGGTTCCTTATTGTCTTCCTCACATTTCACTACTGGCCCGCTTGAACCTATCCCTTCACATCTAATACCTTCTCTGTCTCCCACCCTCAGTCCAGCTCTTACTCACATCTTCAACCTATCCCTTTCTACCAGTTAATTCTCATCTTCTCTCAAACATGCAAAGGTCACCCCATCCTCAAACTCCCCCCTCCACACTAATTCTGCTGCAAACTACCACCCATATCACTGCCCTCTAGCTTCAAAACTCTTGCAAAAACTAGTTTATGACCATCTAACCCATGTCAGTTATTTATCTGGCATTTCTTCCTGGATGGCCTCTCACCACCTAAAGATTAACATTTCCAAGAATGAGCTCCTTCTATGAGAAAAAAAGGCACGCAAAGGGCTTTAATAGAGAGATACATACATATGAATGTTTAAATATGTATGTATATATGTTTACATGTGTGTATATATGTATGTATTTATATTTGTTTATATGTATTTACAGACATATATACACTTATAATCAACAACCACAAAAGCATCCATGCACCAGCACTATTCCATGCTTAGAGAATCCAGACAGAAATAGACCGCAGCACTTATGATTGAATCAGCTTGGCAAAATCCAGCGTTTCAGTTCTGTATCAAAGCGGGCTGTCTCACGGCTATGACTTCTTGGTATCACTCTGTGGAACAAGTACTTCCGGACCAGGGGTCACACTATCGGCTGGCAAGGGAGAGCATAATGGGATAATCCACAAAGATGCACAATCAAAAATAAATTTCCAGAACGGCTCGACCACTTGCTGAAAACAATGGATTTCATCTATGAGTACGGGGTAAACCTGAAACATGTCAGTTGGGGCTTTTTATTGTATGCTGGAGCCCACACTTGTATTTTACCCTGAATAAATCCATTGTTTTCAGCAAGAGATTCAGCCGTTCTGGGAATATGTTTTTGATACACATATAAACACATAAATACATATCCAAAGAATCCAGCCGCTGCAAACGCGGAAGTATGGGCTTGATCCGGTGAGAGGAAACAGAGCACACCAACGTACACAGGCTGCAGGGGTGCAAGCTGCCAAAAAGAACGGCCGGTGAAGCCGTGAATAAACACAGAAAAGGGAGAGCAGGCAGCTGCACTGTTAGGAGTGAAAGCAAGGGCTGACAAAATAAGATAAAAAATTAAAATCTTTATTATATCATATAAAATGTAGGTAGTACAGGGCACACAAACTCCCTGACTAGTTTCGTGCTCTGTTGAGCACTTAATCATAGGGTGAGTTTGTTCAGTGGTCATAGCCTATTTAAAGGCACAGAACACCTGAAGATAATTACACATTAAAAACTACAACAATGTTAAAAGTACATACCAGAATCTTTTACAAACTTTATGTTTTTCGTGTGGAAGAAAGAACAAATGAACAACCTAAACATAAACATAATTTCACTCAGAATGATGATGTTATACAGAACCAACATTTCTCTTGTATATTGCATGAGATAGAAAACTTTTTAGAAAGCCTATTAGAAAACTTTTTAGAAAACTTTCTAGAAAACGTTTTAAGTTACTGTGAACTGTATTGGAGAATACATCTCAATCCCCAGTCAAATTAGTATTACAGTATTTACAACCAACTATTATATGGCCAAATTGTCAGAGGACAAAGTTTTGTTAATGTTACCTCCAGAGGAACATAAGTTGTACATGCTACATGTTAGTAAAAAACATACACATATATACACACATATATATATGTCATATACAACTTGTAACCCAAAAACAAAAAAAAAACAAACGAAATGCCCATGTAGGGGATAGATACAAAAGGCCCATATAGGGGATAGATATAAAAACCCATATAGGAGATGGATGTATAACCTAAATATACTAACATGATAATAGAAAAAATAAATAATAAATAAATTAATTAAATTTATTATTCTACAAAATAACTCATGTCCCATTCTCGGTTTAGACCTAGGGGGGTTATAGTTCTCAATTTATATATCCAATACAATTCTTGCTTTAACAACAACTTATTCCTATCACCACCCCTAGGTGGAAACATGACGCAATCTATTACCTGAACCCTCATTTCAAAAATAATGGCATGTGTACCAGATTAAAATGTCTGGCTATCGCTGATTCTTTTACATACTCCTTGGTGTCCCTAACATGTTCCCTAACTCTGGACCTTAACTCCCTGCTCGTTTGGCCTGTGTACTGCAGGTTACAGTGCTTACATTCAAGGAGATAAACTACAAAAGTAGTTCTACAATTAGCGTAGAATTTATGTTTAAACTCTTCTCCTGTCTGGCTACTTCTAAACCCATCACCTACTTGCACAAAGCCACAAGTAATACAAGAACCATGGCCACATTTATAGGTTCCTCTCCTCCTAATCCAATCACTTCTATCGGAGTTGTTGGAGCAAATTAAACTAGGGGACAACTTAGATGACAATGTAGGTGCCCTTCTTGGCACAAATTTACATGAGCCAATAATTGGTCTTAAAACATCATCATTTTCTAACAAATGAAGATTCCTCCTCAAGATAGAACATACCTGATAGAATTGTTTAGAGTATTCAGTTGAGAATACTACAGTATCATGTTTTATAATGTTTCGTTTCCTAGTCCCTCTAATTAATTCCTGTTGGGATTTTTGTCTCACCTCATTAAAAGCCTGGTCCAATAGATTTTCATCATAACCTCTTGCTATGAGGCGTTCAATTAGGGTCTTGGCTTGTGCGTCAAAAAGGCTATCTGAGTTTGTATTTCTACGAAGTCTCATAAGTTGACCCCTGGGGATAGATCGTACCAAATGCGGTGGGTGACATGATCCAGCATGTAGAATTGTATTCCCAGCTGTCAACTTACGATAAGTATCACTGATCACCTCACCAGTTTCCACATCTCCTTTTAGAGTAAGGTCCAAGAAGTTAACCACTGACTCATACTGATGCCCCACAAACTTGAGATTGAATTCATTTTGGCACAAATATCCGAGAAAATCTTCATACACAAATGGTTCCTTGACTACGAATATCAAATCGTCAATAAAACGTATATAGAAAACTATGTTTTCTTTAAAGGGATTATTTTCGGTGTACAAATAGAGATCCTCCCACAAACCCACATACAGGTTCGCGAATGAGGGGGCAAATTTTGCCCCCATGGCAGTTCCGCAAACCTGTATGTGGAATTCCTTATCGAACATAAAAAAATTGTGCTTCAATAGAAACTCAATGACTTCACATAGCACAAATTTGACCTCATCAGTAAATCTTGTATGTTTGTCAAAAAAGTACCTAATTGCCTGTATCCCCATGTAATGGGGTATACTCGAGTAAAGTGCAGTGGCGTCTACCACAATCCACTTAAACTCATTTTCCCATTTAAGGTTTTTTAGCAACTGTAGGAGATGTGTAGAATCCCTCAAGTAACTCTTAAGACCCCTCCCCAGGGGTTGCAAAATAGAATCTATCCACTCTGAGGTGGGTTCAAGCAGTGACCCAATCCCGAGACAATAGGTCGTCCCGGGGGTTGGGTCAAACTTTTGTGCGTTTTAGGTAAATAGTGAAAAATCGGAATTCGTGGATTCTCTGGAATTAAAAATTCCAGCTGTTCCCTGGTGAGGAGTCCAATAGAGACAATCTGTTCAAGTACTCTAACCAATTTGGCCTTAAATAAATGCATAGGATTGGAGTCTAACCTCCTATAAGTGGAAGGGTCATTAAGTTGCCTGATACTCTCTTGCACATAGTCCTTCTTGTTAAGAACGACTACGTTGCCGCCTTTATCCGAATTCCGAATGACCAAGTTGGCATTATTCTCAAGTGATGCCAAGGCAGCTTTTTCTTTTCTGGTCAGATTGGACCCTACCAACTTCTTTTGTTTCACAGTATCCTCTAAAGTCAGAATTTCCCTCTCTATTTTCTTTTGATAAAGATTCAACGCAGGACCCCTAAACTGAACAGGATAGAAACTAGAGAATTGTTTTACAGGAGTGGGGATATCACTATTTTCAGGGCCATATTCACCCTCCATGTCCCTAAGTCCCTCTAACAAGATGTTATCTCCAAAATCAAATGTTTGATATACTTCTGTATCAAACCCATATACATTATCACAAGTACCACTTGAATCTTGGGATGTAACCTCTCTAGACTGTAAATTGGTACTTTGTATCAAATTTGATTGGGTGTTGGCTTCACGCACCGAAAAAAACCTCCTCAATGTCAACTTTCTGATAAATTTGTTGACATCCAACAATGTTTTAAACGCTGAGAAGGTGTTAGTCGGCGCGAAACCCAATCCCCTAGACAACAATGTAATTTGTTCTGCTGTTAGTTTAGTGTCCGAAAGATTAAGTACAGTTAGTCCTTCTTGTTCTGCTTGTTTTTTCTTCCCGATTTTCTTTGTTCTTTTCCCTGCTCTCCTTGTCTTTTTCCACCTAAAGGGATATCCATACTGTCCCTTCCTGTTGGGCGCACCTCCATTCCTTCATCCTCACAGCTCCCAATGGCCCCACCAACCGGCACCTGTAATGACATAGATGAGCCAGAAGAGACAGAGGAGGAAGAGAGTAAAGAAGAAGAAGAAGAGGAAGAAGAGAGAGAAACAGAGATTGGTGCTGATGCTCCACTATCATCGGACATGTTGGATTCCTGTTCTGAGTTTTCTGTGGAAGAAAACACCACTCGGCGCTTATTTTCTTTTTCTTCAATATGGATTTTGGCACCCAATTAGACTTTTCATCTGTATCAGCATCTTGCTTGGCCTTGTTCTGATTGTTGCTAGCTTGATTTTTCTGGCCTTTACCAAAGCCCCTCTTGGAGTGTTTGCCTTTAGGTCTTCACTGAAACTGGGACCAATTATATACCCTATTATTGGTATAATCCTCCAAGTCTCGACTGAACTTGGTGCCTTTCCTTTCAGCTAGCTCCTCGTCTGATTTTTTTATTTTCGATTTTAACACTGACTTAAATTCTTTATACTTCTCATCAGACTTCAGGACCTTTAGATCTTTTTTTAACTGAGATGATCTGTTCATTTAGCTTGATCCTTTTGTGGTTCTTGCTTCTATTAGCAATATCCATTAATTTTAAAGAGCACTTGGTAAGCGCTTCATTCCATTCCTCTAGTAATTCTGGAACCTCCAGATCAAAAGATGGATATTTCTTAATGCGCAACCCACAAGGGATTCTCTTAGCTTCAATATAGTGCTCAAAAGATACCACATCCCACATAAGTCTCAAGTCATTCAATAACAATTTTTCCAATTTGAAAAATAGGCCCTTAAGAGAGCTACCAGTCCCTCCTGTGGCTTCATTTTTCATGAAGATTTTCTCAAAAAAACTCCTTCTGTGCTCCATATTGAAGATTGATTTGTTAAAACTTGTACCTTCCTCCTCCATAGTGTTTGTAAAGAAAGTGGCTTAGCCCAAAATGTACCACCAAGACAAAAATGCTCTTACAGCCCTTTAAGTTCTATGCCTCACTTTATAATGGCATAGAAAAAATTGCTAATCATGCAAACTTTTAATTTTATCACTCCTTGACCCTGCAACCTATGTAAAAAATCGTTTTACCTCTGTATATGCTATATTTTTTAGATCATGTACCATTTTGGTAGCCCTCCTTTGCACAGATTTGTTTGTTTATATCCTTCTGAGGATATGGCCTACTGCAAATACCTCTACTTACACATCCAAGCATTCTGCTAGCCTTACTCTCTGCAGTTACACATTGTATACAAAATTTTAAATCATCTGAAATAATAATTCCCAAGTCCCATTCCTCATTTGTATCTGTCAGTAAAGTGTCATTGAGTCTGTAATTAACGTTTGGATTTTTCTTCGCTAAATGCATAATTTTACACTAATGTTTAACACTGCTGTGTTAAACATTAGATCTCAGTCATTTGTACAATCCTCCAATTGTTGTATATCACTTCTCATTTTGTCTACCCCTGCCTGGCTTCCTCACTTTCTCTCTTCAAATATACCTGCTCTAATTCTGGGGGATTGATAAACCATATTCCCCTGCTGCCTCTAAACTTCTCTCACTCACTAACTCCTTTGGTCTTTAACAATCCACCCTATTCCCTTCTCACCACAATGGACACTCTATTGATCTGGTATTCTCCTACCTCTGCTCTATATCTGAGGTCACCTGTTGCCTGTTTCCCATTTCAGACCACCACCTGCTCACCTATAATATTAATGTACAAACTAAACATACTTCTCACCCTTACCTCCGCACCTGTAGAGATCTGCACTCTGTGGATCCAATTATCCAAATGTATGTAACATCTCCTTCCCCACGCTTCGCGATATCCTGCCCTGACTTTGCTACAACCCTCTCGCTCCTCCTGAGCTACGCAAAAATCACACATTGTCAGTTACAGCCATGGCACTCTCAGCTAACCTGCTACCTGTAAAAATGCTCCCGCACTTCTGAGCATGCCTGGAGGAAATCGCGCTCTGAACCTGATTTTGTTCACTATAAGTTCATTCTTCATTCTTAGACATCTGTTAGACATTCACTTAGCCAATCAAATCTATTTATTTCTCTTATATCTATTCACTCCTCAAACAACTCTTCTCTACTTTCACCTGCACCACCTCCTTCATCTGCCTTTAGTGCACAAGACCTGGCAGACAAAACGCATACCATCCAAAGCAACATCTCGACACAATTCTGCAATCTTCCATCTCCACCTTCTCTGCCACTCTCTGCATCTTCCCCCCAGCTACTGAGAATGAAGTGGGTTCCTTATTGTCTTCCTCACATTTCACTACTGGCCCGCTTGAACCTATCCCTTCACATCTAATACCTTCTCTGTCTCCCACCCTCAGTCCAGCTCTTACTCACATCTTCAACCTATCCCTTTCTACCAGTTAATTCTCATCTTCTCTCAAACATGCAAAGGTCACCCCATCCTCAAACTCCCCCCTCCACACTAATTCTGCTGCAAACTACCACCCATATCACTGCCCTCTAGCTTCAAAACTCTTGCAAAAACTAGTTTATGACCATCTAACCCATGTCAGTTATTTATCTGGCATTTCTTCCTGGATGGCCTCTCACCACCTAAAGATTAACATTTCCAAGAATGAGCTCCTTCTATGAGAAAAAAAGGCACGCAAAGGGCTTTAATAGAGAGATACATACATATGAATGTTTAAATATGTATGTATATATGTTTACATGTGTGTATATATGTATGTATTTATATTTGTTTATATGTATTTACAGACATATATACACATATAATCAACAACCACAAAAGCATCCATGCACCAGCACTATTCCATGCTTAGAGAATCCAGACAGAAATAGACCGCAGCACTTATGATTGAATCAGCTTGGCAAAATCCAGCGTTTCAGTTCTGTATCAAAGCGGGCTGTCTCACGGCTATGACTTCTTGGTATCACTCTGTGGAACAAGTACTTCCGGACCAGGGGTCACACTATCAGCTGGCAAGGGAGAGCATAATGGGATAATCCACAAAGATGCACAATCAAAAATAAATTTCCAGAACGGCTCGACCACTTGCTGAAAACAATGGATTTCATCTATGAGTACGGGGTAAACCTGAAACATGTCAGTTGGGGCTTTTTATTGTATGCTGGAGCCCACACTTGTATTTTACCCTGAATAAATCCATTGTTTTCAGCAAGAGATTCAGCCGTTCTGGGAATATGTTTTTGATACACATATAAACACATAAATACATATCCAAAGAATCCAGCCGCTGCAAACGCGGAAGTATGGGCTTGATCCGGTGAGAGGAAACAGAGCACACCAACGTACACAGGCTGCAGGGGTGCAAGCTGCCAAAAAGAACGGCCGGTGAAGCCGTGAATAAACACAGAAAAGGGAGAGCAGGCAGCTGCACTGTTAGGAGTGAAAGCAAGGGCTGACAAAATAAGATAAAAAATTAAAATCTTTATTATATCATATAAAATGTAGGTAGTACAGGGCACACAAACTCCCTGACTAGTTTCGTGCTCTGTTGAGCACTTAATCATAGGGTGAGTTTGTTCAGTGGTCATAGCCTATTTAAAGGCACAGAACACCTGAAGATAATTACACATTAAAAACTACAACAATGTTAAAAGTACATACCAGAATCTTTTACAAACTTTATGTTTTTCGTGTGGAAGAAAGAACAAATGAACAACCTAAACATAAACATAATTTCACTCAGAATGATGATGTTATACAGAACCAACATTTCTCTTGTATATTGCATGAGATAGAAAACTTTTTAGAAAGCCTATTAGAAAACTTTTTAGAAAACTTTCTAGAAAACGTTTTAAGTTACTGTGAACTGTATTGGAGAATACATCTCAATCCCCAGTCAAATTAGTATTACAGTATTTACAACCAACTATTATATGGCCAAATTGTCAGAGGACAAAGTTTTGTTAATGTTACCTCCAGAGGAACATAAGTTGTACATGCTACATGTTAGTAAAAAACATACACATATATACACACATATATATATGTCATATACAACTTGTAACCCAAAAACAAAAAAAAAACAAACGAAATGCCCATGTAGGGGATAGATACAAAAGGCCCATATAGGGGATAGATACAAAAACCCATATAGGAGATGGATGTATAACCTAAATATACTAACATGATAATAGAAAAAATAAATAATAAATAAATTAATTAAATTTATTATTCTACAAAATAACTCATGTCCCATTCTCGGTTTAGACCTAGGGGGGTTATAGTTCTCAATTTATATATCCAATACAATTCTTGCTTTAACAACAACTTATTCCTATCACCACCCCTAGGTGGAAACATGACGCAATCTATTACCTGAACCCTCATTTCAAAAATAATGGCATGTGTACCAGATTAAAATGTCTGGCTATCGCTGATTCTTTTACATACTCCTTGGTGTCCCTAACATGTTCCCTAACTCTGGACCTTAACTCCCTGCTCGTTTGGCCTGTGTACTGCAGGTTACAGTGCTTACATTCAAGGAGATAAACTACAAAAGTAGTTCTACAATTAGCGTAGAATTTATGTTTAAACTCTTCTCCTGTCTGGCTACTTCTAAACCCATCACCTACTTGCACAAAGCCACAAGTAATACAAGAACCATGGCCACATTTATAGGTTCCTCTCCTCCTAATCCAATCACTTCTATCGGAGTTGTTGGAGCAAATTAAACTAGGGGACAACTTAGATGACAATGTAGGTGCCCTTCTTGGCACAAATTTACATGAGCCAATAATTGGTCTTAAAACATCATCATTTTCTAACAAATGAAGATTCCTCCTCAAGATAGAACATACCTGATAGAATTGTTTAGAGTATTCAGTTGAGAATACTACAGTATCATGTTTTATAATGTTTCGTTTCCTAGTCCCTCTAATTAATTCCTGTTGGGATTTTTGTCTCACCTCATTAAAAGCCTGGTCCAATAGATTTTCATCATAACCTCTTGCTATGAGGCGTTCAATTAGGGTCTTGGCTTGTGCGTCAAAAAGGCTATCTGAGTTTGTATTTCTACGAAGTCTCATAAGTTGACCCCTGGGGATAGATCGTACCAAATGCGGTGGGTGACATGATCCAGCATGTAGAATTGTATTCCCAGCTGTCAACTTACGATAAGTATCACTGATCACCTCACCAGTTTCCACATCTCCTTTTAGAGTAAGGTCCAAGAAGTTATCCACTGACTCATACTGATGCCCCACAAACTTGAGATTGAATTCATTTTGGCACAAATATCCGAGAAAATCTTCATACACAAATGGTTCCTTGACTACGAATATCAAATCGTCAATAAAACGTATATAGAAAACTATGTTTTCTTTAAAGGGATTATTTTCGGTGTACAAATAGAGATCCTCCCACAAACCCACATACAGGTTCGCGAATGAGGGGGCAAATTTTGCCCCCATGGCAGTTCCGCAAACCTGTATGTGGAATTCCTTATCGAACATAAAAAAATTGTGCTTCAATAGAAACTCAATGACTTCACATAGCACAAATTTGACCTCATCAGTAAATCTTGTATGTTTGTCAAAAAAGTACCTAATTGCCTGTATCCCCATGTAATGGGGTATACTCGAGTAAAGTGCAGTGGCGTCTACCACAATCCACTTAAACTCATTTTCCCATTTAAGGTTTTTTAGCAACTGTAGGAGATGTGTAGAATCCCTCAAGTAACTCTTAAGACCCCTCCCCAGGGGTTGCAAAATAGAATCTATCCACTCTGAGGTGGGTTCAAGCAGTGACCCAATCCCCGAGACAATAGGTCGTCCCGGGGGTTGGGTCAAACTTTTGTGCGTTTTAGGTAAATAGTGAAAAATCGGAATTCGTGGATTCTCTGGAATTAAAAATTCCAGCTGTTCCCTGGTGAGGAGTCCAATAGAGACAATCTGTTCAAGTACTCTAACCAATTTGGCCTTAAATAAATGCATAGGATTGGAGTCTAACCTCCTATAAGTGGAAGGGTCATTAAGTTGCCTGATACTCTCTTGCACATAGTCCTTCTTGTTAAGAACGACTACGTTGCCGCCTTTATCCGAATTCCGAATGACCAAGTTGGCATTATTCTCAAGTGATGCCAAGGCAGCTTTTTCTTTTCTGGTCAGATTGGACCCTACCAACTTCTTTTGTTTCACAGTATCCTCTAAAGTCAGAATTTCCCTCTCTATTTTCTTTTGATAAAGATTCAACGCAGGACCCCTAAACTGAACAGGATAGAAACTAGAGAATTGTTTTACAGGAGTGGGGATATCACTATTTTCAGGGCCATATTCACCCTCCATGTCCCTAAGTCCCTCTAACAAGATGTTATCTCCAAAATCAAATGTTTGATATACTTCTGTATCAAACCCATATACATTATCACAAGTACCACTTGAATCTTGGGATGTAACCTCTCTAGACTGTAAATTGGTACTTTGTATCAAATTTGATTGGGTGTTGGCTTCACGCACCGAAAAAAACCTCCTCAATGTCAACTTTCTGATAAATTTGTTGACATCCAACAATGTTTTAAACGCTGAGAAGGTGTTAGTCGGCGCGAAACCCAATCCCCTAGACAACAATGTAATTTGTTCTGCTGTTAGTTTAGTGTCCGAAAGATTAAGTACAGTTAGTCCTTCTTGTTCTGCTTGTTTTTTCTTCCCGATTTTCTTTGTTCTTTTCCCTGCTCTCCTTGTCTTTTTCCACCTAAAGGGATATCCATACTGTCCCTTCCTGTTGGGCGCACCTCCATTCCTTCATCCTCACAGCTCCCAATGGCCCCACCAACCGGCACCTGTAATGACATAGATGAGCCAGAAGAGACAGAGGAGGAAGAGAGTAAAGAAGAAGAAGAAGAGGAAGAAGAGAGAGAAACAGAGATTGGTGCTGATGCTCCACTATCATCGGACATGTTGGATTCCTGTTCTGAGTTTTCTGTGGAAGAAAACACCACTCGGCGCTTATTTTCTTTTTCTTCAATATGGATTTTGGCACCCAATTAGACTTTTCATCTGTATCAGCATCTTGCTTGGCCTTGTTCTGATTGTTGCTAGCTTGATTTTTCTGGCCTTTACCAAAGCCCCTCTTGGAGTGTTTGCCTTTAGGTCTTCACTGAAACTGGGACCAATTATATACCCTATTATTGGTATAATCCTCCAAGTCTCGACTGAACTTGGTGCCTTTCCTTTCAGCTAGCTCCTCGTCTGATTTTTTTATTTTCGATTTTAACACTGACTTAAATTCTTTATACTTCTCATCAGACTTCAGGACCTTTAGATCTTTTTTTAACTGAGATGATCTGTTCATTTAGCTTGATCCTTTTGTGGTTCTTGCTTCTATTAGCAATATCCATTAATTTTAAAGAGCACTTGGTAAGCGCTTCATTCCATTCCTCTAGTAATTCTGGAACCTCCAGATCAAAAGATGGATATTTCTTAATGCGCAACCCACAAGGGATTCTCTTAGCTTCAATATAGTGCTCAAAAGATACCACATCCCACATAAGTCTCAAGTCATTCAATAACAATTTTTCCAATTTGAAAAATAGGCCCTTAAGAGAGCTACCAGTCCCTCCTGTGGCTTCATTTTTCATGAAGATTTTCTCAAAAAAACTCCTTCTGTGCTCCATATTGAAGATTGATTTGTTAAAACTTGTACCTTCCTCCTCCATAGTGTTTGTAAAGAAAGTGGCTTAGCCCAAAATGTACCACCAAGACAAAAATGCTCTTACAGCCCTTTAAGTTCTATGCCTCACTTTATAATGGCATAGAAAAAATTGCTAATCATGCAAACTTTTAATTTTATCACTCCTTGACCCTGCAACCTATGTAAAAAATCGTTTTACCTCTGTATATGCTATATTTTTTAGATCATGTACCATTTTGGTAGCCCTCCTTTGCACAGATTTGTTTGTTTATATCCTTCTGAGGATATGGCCTACTGCAAATACCTCTACTTACACATCCAAGCATTCTGCTAGCCTTACTCTCTGCAGTTACACATTGTATACAAAATTTTAAATCATCTGAAATAATAATTCCCAAGTCCCATTCCTCATTTGTATCTGTCAGTAAAGTGTCATTGAGTCTGTAATTAACGTTTGGATTTTTCTTCGCTAAATGCATAATTTTACACTAATGTTTAACACTGCTGTGTTAAACATTAGATCTCAGTCATTTGTACAATCCTCCAATTGTTGTATATCACTTCTCATTTTGTCTACCCCTGCCTGGCTTCCTCACTTTCTCTCTTCAAATATACCTGCTCTAATTCTGGGGGATTGATAAACCATATTCCCCTGCTGCCTCTAAACTTCTCTCACTCACTAACTCCTTTGGTCTTTAACAATCCACCCTATTCCCTTCTCACCACAATGGACACTCTATTGATCTGGTATTCTCCTACCTCTGCTCTATATCTGAGGTCACCTGTTGCCTGTTTCCCATTTCAGACCACCACCTGCTCACCTATAATATTAATGTACAAACTAAACATACTTCTCACCCTTACCTCCGCACCTGTAGAGATCTGCACTCTGTGGATCCAATTATCCAAATGTATGTAACATCTCCTTCCCCACGCTTCGCGATATCCTGCCCTGACTTTGCTACAACCCTCTCGCTCCTCCTGAGCTACGCAAAAATCACACATTGTCAGTTACAGCCATGGCACTCTCAGCTAACCTGCTACCTGTAAAAATGCTCCCGCACTTCTGAGCATGCCTGGAGGAAATCGCGCTCTGAACCTGATTTTGTTCACTATAAGTTCATTCTTCATTCTTAGACATCTGTTAGACATTCACTTAGCCAATCAAATCTATTTATTTCTCTTATATCTATTCACTCCTCAAACAACTCTTCTCTACTTTCACCTGCACCACCTCCTTCATCTGCCTTTAGTGCACAAGACCTGGCAGACAAAACGCATACCATCCAAAGCAACATCTCGACACAATTCTGCAATCTTCCATCTCCACCTTCTCTGCCACTCTCTGCATCTTCCCCCCAGCTACTGAGAATGAAGTGGGTTCCTTATTGTCTTCCTCACATTTCACTACTGGCCCGCTTGAACCTATCCCTTCACATCTAATACCTTCTCTGTCTCCCACCCTCAGTCCAGCTCTTACTCACATCTTCAACCTATCCCTTTCTACCAGTTAATTCTCATCTTCTCTCAAACATGCAAAGGTCACCCCATCCTCAAACTCCCCCCTCCACACTAATTCTGCTGCAAACTACCACCCATATCACTGCCCTCTAGCTTCAAAACTCTTGCAAAAACTAGTTTATGACCATCTAACCCATGTCAGTTATTTATCTGGCATTTCTTCCTGGATGGCCTCTCACCACCTAAAGATTAACATTTCCAAGAATGAGCTCCTTCTATGAGAAAAAAAGGCACGCAAAGGGCTTTAATAGAGAGATACATACATATGAATGTTTAAATATGTATGTATATATGTTTACATGTGTGTATATATGTATGTATTTATATTTGTTTATATGTATTTACAGACATATATACACTTATAATCAACAACCACAAAAGCATCCATGCACCAGCACTATTCCATGCTTAGAGAATCCAGACAGAAATAGACCGCAGCACTTATGATTGAATCAGCTTGGCAAAATCCAGCGTTTCAGTTCTGTATCAAAGCGGGCTGTCTCACGGCTATGACTTCTTGGTATCACTCTGTGGAACAAGTACTTCCGGACCAGGGGTCACACTATCAGCTGGCAAGGGAGAGCATAATGGGATAATCCACAAAGATGCACAATCAAAAATAAATTTCCAGAACGGCTCGACCACTTGCTGAAAACAATGGATTTCATCTATGAGTACGGGGTAAACCTGAAACATGTCAGTTGGGGCTTTTTATTGTATGCTGGAGCCCACACTTGTATTTTACCCTGAATAAATCCATTGTTTTCAGCAAGAGATTCAGCCGTTCTGGGAATATGTTTTTGATACACATATAAACACATAAATACATATCCAAAGAATCCAGCCGCTGCAAACGCGGAAGTATGGGCTTGATCCGGTGAGAGGAAACAGAGCACACCAACGTACACAGGCTGCAGGGGTGCAAGCTGCCAAAAAGAACGGCCGGTGAAGCCGTGAATAAACACAGAAAAGGGAGAGCAGGCAGCTGCACTGTTAGGAGTGAAAGCAAGGGCTGACAAAATAAGATAAAAAATTAAAATCTTTATTATATCATATAAAATGTAGGTAGTACAGGGCACACAAACTCCCTGACTAGTTTCGTGCTCTGTTGAGCACTTAATCATAGGGTGAGTTTGTTCAGTGGTCATAGCCTATTTAAAGGCACAGAACACCTGAAGATAATTACACATTAAAAACTACAACAATGTTAAAAGTACATACCAGAATCTTTTACAAACTTTATGTTTTTCGTGTGGAAGAAAGAACAAATGAACAACCTAAACATAAACATAATTTCACTCAGAATGATGATGTTATACAGAACAAACATTTCTCTTGTATATTGCATGAGATAGAAAACTTTTTAGAAAGCCTATTAGAAAACTTTTTAGAAAACTTTCTAGAAAACGTTTTAAGTTACTGTGAACTGTATTGGAGAATACATCTCAATCCCCAGTCAAATTAGTATTACAGTATTTACAACCAACTATTATATGGCCAAATTGTCAGAGGACAAAGTTTTGTTAATGTTACCTCCAGAGGAACATAAGTTGTACATGCTACATGTTAGTAAAAAACATACACATATATACACACATATATATATGTCATATACAACTTGTAACCCAAAAACAAAAAAAAAACAAACGAAATGCCCATGTAGGGGATAGATACAAAAGGCCCATATAGGGGATAGATACAAAAACCCATATAGGAGATGGATGTATAACCTAAATATACTAACATGATAATAGAAAAAATAAATAATAAATAAATTAATTAAATTTATTATTCTACAAAATAACTCATGTCCCATTCTCGGTTTAGACCTAGGGGGGTTATAGTTCTCAATTTATATATCCAATACAATTCTTGCTTTAACAACAACTTATTCCTATCACCACCCCTAGGTGGAAACATGACGCAATCTATTACCTGAACCCTCATTTCAAAAATAATGGCATGTGTACCAGATTAAAATGTCTGGCTATCGCTGATTCTTTTACATACTCCTTGGTGTCCCTAACATGTTCCCTAACTCTGGACCTTAACTCCCTGCTCGTTTGGCCTGTGTACTGCAGGTTACAGTGCTTACATTCAAGGAGATAAACTACAAAAGTAGTTCTACAATTAGCGTAGAATTTATGTTTAAACTCTTCTCCTGTCTGGCTACTTCTAAACCCATCACCTACTTGCACAAAGCCACAAGTAATACAAGAACCATGGCCACATTTATAGGTTCCTCTCCTCCTAATCCAATCACTTCTATCGGAGTTGTTGGAGCAAATTAAACTAGGGGACAACTTAGATGACAATGTAGGTGCCCTTCTTGGCACAAATTTACATGAGCCAATAATTGGTCTTAAAACATCATCATTTTCTAACAAATGAAGATTCCTCCTCAAGATAGAACATACCTGATAGAATTGTTTAGAGTATTCAGTTGAGAATACTACAGTATCATGTTTTATAATGTTTCGTTTCCTAGTCCCTCTAATTAATTCCTGTTGGGATTTTTGTCTCACCTCATTAAAAGCCTGGTCCAATAGATTTTCATCATAACCTCTTGCTATGAGGCGTTCAATTAGGGTCTTGGCTTGTGCGTCAAAAAGGCTATCTGAGTTTGTATTTCTACGAAGTCTCATAAGTTGACCCCTGGGGATAGATCGTACCAAATGCGGTGGGTGACATGATCCAGCATGTAGAATTGTATTCCCAGCTGTCAACTTACGATAAGTATCACTGATCACCTCACCAGTTTCCACATCTCCTTTTAGAGTAAGGTCCAAGAAGTTAACCACTGACTCATACTGATGCCCCACAAACTTGAGATTGAATTCATTTTGGCACAAATATCCGAGAAAATCTTCATACACAAATGGTTCCTTGACTACGAATATCAAATCGTCAATAAAACGTATATAGAAAACTATGTTTTCTTTAAAGGGATTATTTTCGGTGTACAAATAGAGATCCTCCCACAAACCCACATACAGGTTCGCGAATGAGGGGGCAAATTTTGCCCCCATGGCAGTTCCGCAAACCTGTATGTGGAATTCCTTATCGAACATAAAAAAATTGTGCTTCAATAGAAACTCAATGACTTCACATAGCACAAATTTGACCTCATCAGTAAATCTTGTATGTTTGTCAAAAAAGTACCTAATTGCCTGTATCCCCATGTAATGGGGTATACTCGAGTAAAGTGCAGTGGCGTCTACCACAATCCACTTAAACTCATTTTCCCATTTAAGGTTTTTTAGCAACTGTAGGAGATGTGTAGAATCCCTCAAGTAACTCTTAAGACCCCTCCCCAGGGGTTGCAAAATAGAATCTATCCACTCTGAGGTGGGTTCAAGCAGTGACCCAATCCCCGAGACAATAGGTCGTCCCGGGGGTTGGGTCAAACTTTTGTGCGTTTTAGGTAAATAGTGAAAAATCGGAATTCGTGGATTCTCTGGAATTAAAAATTCCAGCTGTTCCCTGGTGAGGAGTCCAATAGAGACAATCTGTTCAAGTACTCTAACCAATTTGGCCTTAAATAAATGCATAGGATTGGAGTCTAACCTCCTATAAGTGGAAGGGTCATTAAGTTGCCTGATACTCTCTTGCACATAGTCCTTCTTGTTAAGAACGACTACGTTGCCGCCTTTATCCGAATTCCGAATGACCAAGTTGGCATTATTCTCAAGTGATGCCAAGGCAGCTTTTTCTTTTCTGGTCAGATTGGACCCTACCAACTTCTTTTGTTTCACAGTATCCTCTAAAGTCAGAATTTCCCTCTCTATTTTCTTTTGATAAAGATTCAACGCAGGACCCCTAAACTGAACAGGATAGAAACTAGAGAATTGTTTTACAGGAGTGGGGATATCACTATTTTCAGGGCCATATTCACCCTCCATGTCCCTAAGTCCCTCTAACAAGATGTTATCTCCAAAATCAAATGTTTGATATACTTCTGTATCAAACCCATATACATTATCACAAGTACCACTTGAATCTTGGGATGTAACCTCTCTAGACTGTAAATTGGTACTTTGTATCAAATTTGATTGGGTGTTGGCTTCACGCACCGAAAAAAACCTCCTCAATGTCAACTTTCTGATAAATTTGTTGACATCCAACAATGTTTTAAACGCTGAGAAGGTGTTAGTCGGCGCGAAACCCAATCCCCTAGACAACAATGTAATTTGTTCTGCTGTTAGTTTAGTGTCCGAAAGATTAAGTACAGTTAGTCCTTCTTGTTCTGCTTGTTTTTTCTTCCCGATTTTCTTTGTTCTTTTCCCTGCTCTCCTTGTCTTTTTCCACCTAAAGGGATATCCATACTGTCCCTTCCTGTTGGGCGCACCTCCATTCCTTCATCCTCACAGCTCCCAATGGCCCCACCAACCGGCACCTGTAATGACATAGATGAGCCAGAAGAGACAGAGGAGGAAGAGAGTAAAGAAGAAGAAGAAGAGGAAGAAGAGAGAGAAACAGAGATTGGTGCTGATGCTCCACTATCATCGGACATGTTGGATTCCTGTTCTGAGTTTTCTGTGGAAGAAAACACCACTCGGCGCTTATTTTCTTTTTCTTCAATATGGATTTTGGCACCCAATTAGACTTTTCATCTGTATCAGCATCTTGCTTGGCCTTGTTCTGATTGTTGCTAGCTTGATTTTTCTGGCCTTTACCAAAGCCCCTCTTGGAGTGTTTGCCTTTAGGTCTTCACTGAAACTGGGACCAATTATATACCCTATTATTGGTATAATCCTCCAAGTCTCGACTGAACTTGGTGCCTTTCCTTTCAGCTAGCTCCTCGTCTGATTTTTTTATTTTCGATTTTAACACTGACTTAAATTCTTTATACTTCTCATCAGACTTCAGGACCTTTAGATCTTTTTTTAACTGAGATGATCTGTTCATTTAGCTTGATCCTTTTGTGGTTCTTGCTTCTATTAGCAATATCCATTAATTTTAAAGAGCACTTGGTAAGCGCTTCATTCCATTCCTCTAGTAATTCTGGAACCTCCAGATCAAAAGATGGATATTTCTTAATGCGCAACCCACAAGGGATTCTCTTAGCTTCAATATAGTGCTCAAAAGATACCACATCCCACATAAGTCTCAAGTCATTCAATAACAATTTTTCCAATTTGAAAAATAGGCCCTTAAGAGAGCTACCAGTCCCTCCTGTGGCTTCATTTTTCATGAGGATTTTCTCAAAAAAACTCCTTCTGTGCTCCATATTGAAGATTGATTTGTTAAAACTTGTACCTTCCTCCTCCATAGTGTTTGTAAAGAAAGTGGCTTAGCCCAAAATGTACCACCAAGACAAAAATGCTCTTACAGCCCTTTAAGTTCTATGCCTCACTTTATAATGGCATAGAAAAAATTGCTAATCATGCAAACTTTTAATTTTATCACTCCTTGACCCTGCAACCTATGTAAAAAATCGTTTTACCTCTGTATATGCTATATTTTTTAGATCATGTACCATTTTGGTAGCCCTCCTTTGCACAGATTTGTTTGTTTATATCCTTCTGAGGATATGGCCTACTGCAAATACCTCTACTTACACATCCAAGCATTCTGCTAGCCTTACTCTCTGCAGTTACACATTGTATACAAAATTTTAAATCATCTGAAATAATAATTCCCAAGTCCCATTCCTCATTTGTATCTGTCAGTAAAGTGTCATTGAGTCTGTAATTAACGTTTGGATTTTTCTTCGCTAAATGCATAATTTTACACTAATGTTTAACACTGCTGTGTTAAACATTAGATCTCAGTCATTTGTACAATCCTCCAATTGTTGTATATCACTTCTCATTTTGTCTACCCCTGCCTGGCTTCCTCACTTTCTCTCTTCAAATATACCTGCTCTAATTCTGGGGGATTGATAAACCATATTCCCCTGCTGCCTCTAAACTTCTCTCACTCACTAACTCCTTTGGTCTTTAACAATCCACCCTATTCCCTTCTCACCACAATGGACACTCTATTGATCTGGTATTCTCCTACCTCTGCTCTATATCTGAGGTCACCTGTTGCCTGTTTCCCATTTCAGACCACCACCTGCTCACCTATAATATTAATGTACAAACTAAACATACTTCTCACCCTTACCTCCGCACCTGTAGAGATCTGCACTCTGTGGATCCAATTATCCAAATGTATGTAACATCTCCTTCCCCACGCTTCGCGATATCCTGCCCTGACTTTGCTACAACCCTCTCGCTCCTCCTGAGCTACGCAAAAATCACACATTGTCAGTTACAGCCATGGCACTCTCAGCTAACCTGCTACCTGTAAAAATGCTCCCGCACTTCTGAGCATGCCTGGAGGAAATCGCGCTCTGAACCTGATTTTGTTCACTATAAGTTCATTCTTCATTCTTAGACATCTGTTAGACATTCACTTAGCCAATCAAATCTATTTATTTCTCTTATATCTATTCACTCCTCAAACAACTCTTCTCTACTTTCACCTGCACCACCTCCTTCATCTGCCTTTAGTGCACAAGACCTGGCAGACAAAACGCATACCATCCAAAGCAACATCTCGACACAATTCTGCAATCTTCCATCTCCACCTTCTCTGCCACTCTCTGCATCTTCCCCCCAGCTACTGAGAATGAAGTGGGTTCCTTATTGTCTTCCTCACATTTCACTACTGGCCCGCTTGAACCTATCCCTTCACATCTAATACCTTCTCTGTCTCCCACCCTCAGTCCAGCTCTTACTCACATCTTCAACCTATCCCTTTCTACCAGTTAATTCTCATCTTCTCTCAAACATGCAAAGGTCACCCCATCCTCAAACTCCCCCCTCCACACTAATTCTGCTGCAAACTACCACCCATATCACTGCCCTCTAGCTTCAAAACTCTTGCAAAAACTAGTTTATGACCATCTAACCCATGTCAGTTATTTATCTGGCATTTCTTCCTGGATGGCCTCTCACCACCTAAAGATTAACATTTCCAAGAATGAGCTCCTTCTATGAGAAAAAAAGGCACGCAAAGGGCTTTAATAGAGAGATACATACATATGAATGTTTAAATATGTATGTATATATGTTTACATGTGTGTATATATGTATGTATTTATATTTGTTTATATGTATTTACAGACATATATACACTTATAATCAACAACCACAAAAGCATCCATGCACCAGCACTATTCCATGCTTAGAGAATCCAGACAGAAATAGACCGCAGCACTTATGATTGAATCAGCTTGGCAAAATCCAGCGTTTCAGTTCTGTATCAAAGCGGGCTGTCTCACGGCTATGACTTCTTGGTATCACTCTGTGGAACAAGTACTTCCGGACCAGGGGTCACACTATCAGCTGGCAAGGGAGAGCATAATGGGATAATCCACAAAGATGCACAATCAAAAATAAATTTCCAGAACGGCTTGACCACTTGCTGAAAACAATGGATTTCATCTATGAGTACGGGGTAAACCTGAAACATGTCAGTTGGGGCTTTTTATTGTATGCTGGAGCCCACACTTGTATTTTACCCTGAATAAATCCATTGTTTTCAGCAAGAGATTCAGCCGTTCTGGGAATATGTTTTTGATACACATATAAACACATAAATACATATCCAAAGAATCCAGCCGCTGCAAACGCGGAAGTATGGGCTTGATCCGGTGAGAGGAAACAGAGCACACCAACGTACACAGGCTGCAGGGGTGCAAGCTGCCAAAAAGAACGGCCGGTGAAGCCGTGAATAAACACAGAAAAGGGAGAGCAGGCAGCTGCACTGTTAGGAGTGAAAGCAAGGGCTGACAAAATAAGATAAAAAATTAAAATCTTTATTATATCATATAAAATGTAGGTAGTACAGGGCACACAAACTCCCTGACTAGTTTCGTGCTCTGTTGAGCACTTAATCATAGGGTGAGTTTGTTCAGTGGTCATAGCCTATTTAAAGGCACAGAACACCTGAAGATAATTACACATTAAAAACTACAACAATGTTAAAAGTACATACCAGAATCTTTTACAAACTTTATGTTTTTCGTGTGGAAGAAAGAACAAATGAACAACCTAAACATAAACATAATTTCACTCAGAATGATGATGTTATACAGAACCAACATTTCTCTTGTATATTGCATGAGATAGAAAACTTTTTAGAAAGCCTATTAGAAAACTTTTTAGAAAACTTTCTAGAAAACGTTTTAAGTTACTGTGAACTGTATTGGAGAATACATCTCAATCCCCAGTCAAATTAGTATTACAGTATTTACAACCAACTATTATATGGCCAAATTGTCAGAGGACAAAGTTTTGTTAATGTTACCTCCAGAGGAACATAAGTTGTACATGCTACATGTTAGTAAAAAACATACACATATATACACACATATATATATGTCATATACAACTTGTAACCCAAAAACAAAAAAAAAACAAACGAAATGCCCATGTAGGGGATAGATACAAAAGGCCCATATAGGGGATAGATACAAAAACCCATATAGGAGATGGATGTATAACCTAAATATACTAACATGATAATAGAAAAAATAAATAATAAATAAATTAATTAAATTTATTATTCTACAAAATAACTCATGTCCCATTCTCGGTTTAGACCTAGGGGGGTTATAGTTCTCAATTTATATATCCAATACAATTCTTGCTTTAACAACAACTTATTCCTATCACCACCCCTAGGTGGAAACATGACGCAATCTATTACCTGAACCCTCATTTCAAAAATAATGGCATGTGTACCAGATTAAAATGTCTGGCTATCGCTGATTCTTTTACATACTCCTTGGTGTCCCTAACATGTTCCCTAACTCTGGACCTTAACTCCCTGCTCGTTTGGCCTGTGTACTGCAGGTTACAGTGCTTACATTCAAGGAGATAAACTACAAAAGTAGTTCTACAATTAGCGTAGAATTTATGTTTAAACTCTTCTCCTGTCTGGCTACTTCTAAACCCATCACCTACTTGCACAAAGCCACAAGTAATACAAGAACCATGGCCACATTTATAGGTTCCTCTCCTCCTAATCCAATCACTTCTATCGGAGTTGTTGGAGCAAATTAAACTAGGGGACAACTTAGATGACAATGTAGGTGCCCTTCTTGGCACAAATTTACATGAGCCAATAATTGGTCTTAAAACATCATCATTTTCTAACAAATGAAGATTCCTCCTCAAGATAGAACATACCTGATAGAATTGTTTAGAGTATTCAGTTGAGAATACTACAGTATCATGTTTTATAATGTTTCGTTTCCTAGTCCCTCTAATTAATTCCTGTTGGGATTTTTGTCTCACCTCATTAAAAGCCTGGTCCAATAGATTTTCATCATAACCTCTTGCTATGAGGCGTTCAATTAGGGTCTTGGCTTGTGCGTCAAAAAGGCTATCTGAGTTTGTATTTCTACGAAGTCTCATAAGTTGACCCCTGGGGATAGATCGTACCAAATGCGGTGGGTGACATGATCCAGCATGTAGAATTGTATTCCCAGCTGTCAACTTACGATAAGTATCACTGATCACCTCACCAGTTTCCACATCTCCTTTTAGAGTAAGGTCCAAGAAGTTAACCACTGACTCATACTGATGCCCCACAAACTTGAGATTGAATTCATTTTGGCACAAATATCCGAGAAAATCTTCATACACAAATGGTTCCTTGACTACGAATATCAAATCGTCAATAAAACGTATATAGAAAACTATGTTTTCTTTAAAGGGATTATTTTCGGTGTACAAATAGAGATCCTCCCACAAACCCACATACAGGTTCGCGAATGAGGGGGCAAATTTTGCCCCCATGGCAGTTCCGCAAACCTGTATGTGGAATTCCTTATCGAACATAAAAAAATTGTGCTTCAATAGAAACTCAATGACTTCACATAGCACAAATTTGACCTCATCAGTAAATCTTGTATGTTTGTCAAAAAAGTACCTAATTGCCTGTATCCCCATGTGATGGGGTATACTCGAGTAAAGTGCAGTGGCGTCTACCACAATCCACTTAAACTCATTTTCCCATTTAAGGTTTTTTAGCAACTGTAGGAGATGTGTAGAATCCCTCAAGTAACTCTTAAGACCCCTCCCCAGGGGTTGCAAAATAGAATCTATCCACTCTGAGGTGGGTTCAAGCAGTGACCCAATCCCCGAGACAATAGGTCGTCCAGGGGGTTGGGTCAAACTTTTGTGCGTTTTAGGTAAATAGTGAAAAATCGGAATTCGTGGATTCTCTGGAATTAAAAATTCCAGCTGTTCCCTGGTGAGGAGTCCAATAGAGACAATCTGTTCAAGTACTCTAACCAATTTGGCCTTAAATAAATGCATAGGATTGGAGTCTAACCTCCTATAAGTGGAAGGGTCATTAAGTTGCCTGATACTCTCTTGCACATAGTCCTTCTTGTTAAGAACGACTACGTTGCCGCCTTTATCCGAATTCCGAATGACCAAGTTGGCATTATTCTCAAGTGATGCCAAGGCAGCTTTTTCTTTTCTGGTCAGATTGGACCCTACCAACTTCTTTTGTTTCACAGTATCCTCTAAAGTCAGAATTTCCCTCTCTATTTTCTTTTGATAAAGATTCAACGCAGGACCCCTAAACTGAACAGGATAGAAACTAGAGAATTGTTTTACAGGAGTGGGGATATCACTATTTTCAGGGCCATATTCACCCTCCATGTCCCTAAGTCCCTCTAACAAGATGTTATCTCCAAAATCAAATGTTTGATATACTTCTGTATCAAACCCATATACATTATCACAAGTACCACTTGAATCTTGGGATGTAACCTCTCTAGACTGTAAATTGGTACTTTGTATCAAATTTGATTGGGTGTTGGCTTCACGCACCGAAAAAAACCTCCTCAATGTCAACTTTCTGATAAATTTGTTGACATCCAACAATGTTTTAAACGCTGAGAAGGTGTTAGTCGGCGCGAAACCCAATCCCCTAGACAACAATGTAATTTGTTCTGCTGTTAGTTTAGTGTCCGAAAGATTAAGTACAGTTAGTCCTTCTTGTTCTGCTTGTTTTTTCTTCCCGATTTTCTTTGTTCTTTTCCCTGCTCTCCTTGTCTTTTTCCACCTAAAGGGATATCCATACTGTCCCTTCCTGTTGGGCGCACCTCCATTCCTTCATCCTCACAGCTCCCAATGGCCCCACCAACCGGCACCTGTAATGACATAGATGAGCCAGAAGAGACAGAGGAGGAAGAGAGTAAAGAAGAAGAAGAAGAGGAAGAAGAGAGAGAAACAGAGATTGGTGCTGATGCTCCACTATCATCGGACATGTTGGATTCCTGTTCTGAGTTTTCTGTGGAAGAAAACACCACTCGGCGCTTATTTTCTTTTTCTTCAATATGGATTTTGGCACCCAATTAGACTTTTCATCTGTATCAGCATCTTGCTTGGCCTTGTTCTGATTGTTGCTAGCTTGATTTTTCTGGCCTTTACCAAAGCCCCTCTTGGAGTGTTTGCCTTTAGGTCTTCACTGAAACTGGGACCAATTATATACCCTATTATTGGTATAATCCTCCAAGTCTCGACTGAACTTGGTGCCTTTCCTTTCAGCTAGCTCCTCGTCTGATTTTTTTATTTTCGATTTTAACACTGACTTAAATTCTTTATACTTCTCATCAGACTTCAGGACCTTTAGATTTTTTTTTAACTGAGATGATCTGTTCATTTAGCTTGATCCTTTTGTGGTTCTTGCTTCTATTAGCAATATCCATTAATTTTAAAGAGCACTTGGTAAGCGCTTCATTCCATTCCTCTAGTAATTCTGGAACCTCCAGATCAAAAGATGGATATTTCTTAATGCGCAACCCACAAGGGATTCTCTTAGCTTCAATATAGTGCTCAAAAGATACCACATCCCACATAAGTCTCAAGTCATTCAATAACAATTTTTCCAATTTGAAAAATAGGCCCTTAAGAGAGCTACCAGTCCCTCCTGTGGCTTCATTTTTCATGAAGATTTTCTCAAAAAAACTCCTTCTGTGCTCCATATTGAAGATTGATTTGTTAAAACTTGTACCTTCCTCCTCCATAGTGTTTGTAAAGAAAGTGGCTTAGCCCAAAATGTACCACCAAGACAAAAATGCTCTTACAGCCCTTTAAGTTCTATGCCTCACTTTATAATGGCATAGAAAAAATTGCTAATCATGCAAACTTTTAATTTTATCACTCCTTGACCCTGCAACCTATGTAAAAAATCGTTTTACCTCTGTATATGTAATCGGATTTAAATAAGCATTGCTCCAACCTTCATAATGGATGTCAGATAAATATAGGTTTATTCACACCCAGTAACACTCAAGCTGTTATTTGTAACAAATATTTGCTTATTTGCAACAGGAATACCTCACATCCCCATGCGGCAGTAGCGTGTCACTGGTATGTCAAACTGGCTCAGCAAGTTAATCACATAAGTCCGTTCTTATTCATTCAACAGCTGACATCACCGCAATACAATGCACATGTAAAAATGACTTGTATATCCAAATAGATAAATTTTCACCCTTTCAAGACTCCCGATATCCACCTCGAGCAGGCCGACACACCACAGGCAAAGACTTCCAAAGAATCCAGCCGCTGCAAACGCTGAAGTATGGGCTTGATCCGGTGAGAGGAAACAGAGCACACCAATGTACACAGGCTGCAGGGGTGCAAGCTGCCAAAAAGAACGGCCGGTGAAGCCGTGAATAAACACAGAAACGGGAGAGCAGGCAGCTGCACTGTTAGGAGTGAAAGCAAGGGCTGACAAAATAAGATAAAAAAGTTAAATCTTTATTATATAATATAAAATGTAGGTAGTACAGGGCACACAAACTCCCTGACTAGTTTCGTGCTCTGTTGAGCACTTAATCATAGGGTGAGTTTGTTCAGTGGTCATAGCCTATTTAAAGGCACAGAACACCTGAAGATAATTACACATAAAAACTACAACAATGTTAAAAGTACATACCAGAATCTTTTACAAACTCTATGTTTTTCGTGTGGAAGAAAGAACAAATGAACAACCTAAACATAAACATAATTTCACTCAGAATGATGATGTTATACAGAACCAACATTTCTCTTGTATACTGCATGAGATAGAAAACTTTTTAGAAAGCCTATTAGAAAACTTTTTAGAAAACTTTCTAGAAAACTTTTTAAGTTACTGTGAAGTGTATTGGAGAATACATCTCAATCCCCGGTCAAATTAGTATTACAGTATTTACAACCAACTATTATATGGCCAAATTGTCAGAGGACAAAGTTTTGTTAATGTTACCTCCAGAGGAACATAAGTTGTACATGCTACATGTTAGTAAAAAACATACACATATATACACATATATATATGTCAGATACAACATGTAACATGTTAGGGACACCAAGGAGTATGTAAAAGAATCAGCGATAGCCAGAAATTTTAATCTGGTACACATGACCAATATTTTTGAAATGAGGGTTCAGGTAATAGATCGCGTCATGTTTCCACCTAGGGGTGGTGATAGGAATAAGTTGTTGTTAAAGCAAGAATTGTATTGGATATATAAATTGAGAACTATAACCCCCCTAGGTCTAAACCGAGAATGGGACATGAGTTGTTTTGTAGAATAATAAATTTAATTTATTTATTTATTATTTATTTTTTCTATCATCATGTTAGTATATTTAGGTTATACATCCATCTCCTATATGGGTTTTTGTATCTATCCCCTACATGGGCATTTCGTTTGTGTTTTTTGGTTTTTGGGTTACATGTTGTATCTGACATATATATATGTGTATATATGTGTATGTTTTTTACTAACATGTAGCATGTACAACTTATGTTCCTCTGGAGGTAACATTAACAAAACTTTGTCCTCTGACAATTTGGCCATATAATAGTTGGTTGTAAATATTGTAATACTAATTTGACTGGGGATTGAGATGTATTCTCCAATACAGTTCACAGTAACTTAAAACGTTTTCTAGAAAGTTTTCTAAAATGTTTTCTAATAGGCTTTCTAAAAAGTTTTCTATCTCATGCAATATACAAGAGAAATGTTGGTTCTTTATAACATCATCATTCTGAGTGAAATTATGTTTATGTTTAGGTTGTTCATTTGTTCTTTCTTCCACACGAAAAACATAGAGTTTGTAAAAGATTCTGGTATGTACTTTTAACATTGTTGTAGTTTTTAATGTGTAATTATCTTCAAGTGTTCTGTGCCTTTAAATAGGCTATGACCACTGAACAAACTCACCCTATGATTAAGTGCTCAACAGAGCACGAAACTAGTCAGGGAGTTTGTGTGCCCTGTACTACCTACATTTTATATGATATAATAAAGATTTAACTTTTTTATCTTATTTTGTCAGCCCTTGCTTTCACTCCTAACAGTGCAGCTGCCTGCTCTCCCTTTTCTACATAAATACATATGTATAAATATATATAAGCGCATTGGAACCCTTTGAAGTAAAATAGCTAAAAACGTATAAAATCATATGTGTGCAATATTTATTTTTAATAAAGTGTTTAATTATGTATGTACTGTAAATATTTCACATTCCAATGTTCTTCACATAGGGGAATATGCTCTAAGTATTTTTAAAAAGACATTTATTTATATACAGTATGTGTATATATCTATATCTATATATATATATATATATATATATATATAGGTATAGATATATATTTTACAAAAAACAACAACACATCATCTATATATATATATATATATATATATATATATATATATATATATATAGTAAACAATTTGCAGTTCAGCCCACTGATAGACAACTCGCCTGGGTGCAATGATACAGCATCAAATAAGAAACAGGAGAATGCACTCTCAGGACTTCTTCAAAAAACCAATTTAATGGAACGTTTTCGGGGGTTCACAACCCCTTCATCAGCATGAAAACGTTCCATTAAATTGGTTTTTTGAAGAAGTCCTGAGAGTGCATTCTCCTGTTTCTTATATATATATATATATATATATATATATATATATATATATATATATACAGTATATATATATGCATTTAAGAATATATAGACCATATTCTTGTATGTGAAAAACATTGGAATGTGAAATATTAATATTTCATGTCAGGTTAGCGCACTTAAGTAAATGCAATTGGGTTTGCACGCGAGTAAGGGTGCACGCGAGTAAGTGGGTTTTTTTCCACTTTTTGAGGCCCATTTAAGTCTAGGGGAGAATACATTAAGGCGATTGTGATATTCGAAGGTTAGCTTTTTGCGCTCATCGGGCTAGCACTCATGCGAAAATTACTTTACTTTCAACTTGTAATAGGTGTGCTACCCCACTGATGCAAAAAGCTTACTTCTAGCGCAAGCATGAGTGATAAATTGCACTCCGCTCGTAATCTAGCCCTACATTGTTATCGATGGTATTTAAAGTTGGATGAGGAATCCATACTGGCTTTTGGCGGTTGTAATAAAAACTAGAGGGGCCACTTGTGTCATAATAGAAATAAATGCACGTTCTTGGCCAGGTGATAGCTGCTATCACAGTAGTCACCTGGCTATACAGACAAAATGTACATTTATTTTTTAATGGGCTCTATAATTTGATGTTTTATTATATATTCCTAAAGCTACAGTTAAAGGGACATGACACCCACATTTTTTCTTTCATGATTTAGAAAGAGAATGCAATTTTAAACATCTTTCTAATTTACTTATATTATCTATTTTGTTTTATTCTGTTGTTATTCTTTGTTGAAAAGCATATCTAGATATGCTCAGTAGCTGCTGATTGGTTGCTGCACATACAAGCCTCGTGTGATTGGCTCACCATGTGCATTGCTTTTTCTTCAACTAAGGATATCTAAAAAATGAAGCAAAATAAATAATAGAAGTAAATTGTAATGTTGTTTAAATTTCTATTCTCTATCTGAATCATGAAAGAAAATGTTTGGGTTTAGTGGCCCTTTAACTGTAAAACCTAATGTTTTTACTTTTTAAGATTTTTTATTTTATTTATAGGGGGGATTGTTATTGTTTCAAGACCCCTTCCAGGTGATTCTCTTTTAAATGAAGGGTCTTGATCATCTGCAGTTTGTAAGAGAGCTGAGATCAAGGGAATTAAATCACCTCCCGCCCCCATCCAGCTCCCTTACCAGCAAAAGTGCCACCGCCCCTTTGTAACACTTGCAGCAACATCAGCGGCACTCACACTCATAGCTTGGGAGTACCACCTACTAGGCCATCAATGAACCTTGGCCTCTAGTGCAGGGATAGTAAAAAACGGCTTCAGATTGGTGATTCCTCTTGCATGACAACAATGCCTCGTCATACGCACACAGGCCACAATGTGCATGGCGAGGATGCCTGTTCATGGGCATCGAAGCAGTTAAGCGTGTTTCCAAAGTTGTTGCAGTTGTAATTGTTTTAACCACTAGGCAATGAATTCTTGTTTTATAGATACTTTATATTAATATATAATAAATATTAATATATATTTTAATGACAGGGACTAATGATACACTCAGAAAGATAAGTGAACAGAGACTCAATGAATTTAGAACATGATATAACCCTTACAAGTAGGCTTTTTGTTATTTATTAATTCTAGTTAAGGAGGTAGAAAGAAGATGAATTAAACATTCATGGTTTTATGAGGATGACATAATTTCCAATGTTTAATAATAGATACTTTCTAAATGTTCTGTTTTTCACATGGTCTCACTGGACCTACATAAGCCTGGATTTACTCTCATCCTTTTGGGATTCAGGAAGAAAAGACAGTCTTTCTTTGGACAGAGAAACACAATTGCTGGCTCCCAGGGAAAAAAGTTATCAAACAATATAGCTCTATTCTCAGTCCAGTGTTTTGCTTGATTGTAGAAGATCCACAAAGCCAACTTTCATATATCAGTGCCTTTGAACAGTGCTGGCATGGTTGTAGACCAGAATTGTGCTGGAGGCATTGGCCAGACTTTCATAAGCTTAATTTATTTGGTTTTATATACAGAAACAGTCCCCTACAGACTTCTGTCTTTACTATTAAAAATTTTGCCCACAAAATCATTGTCAGAATGTGTGTTTCCCACATATGGATATGAGAACTTTCATAAAAGCACTTTGTCAACAGGGAGATGCAAATGTATTTCTCTATAGAATCTGTAATTTGAAAGAGATTTACTTTAATATAAAAACTTGGTTAACACTAATAGCTTTCAAACTTTGCACAAACCTACCTGGAATAAACTGTCAGATATTTTGAAAGATGTTTTTTTGTGTTGGGACTAACATAGCTTTATAACTTTATTGTTTTAAATTTCAAATAAAATGTGTATTCAGCTTTAGGCCAAATATTAAAAAAAAAAACACAGAAAAGAAGTAAAATATAATTAGTTTGCTGTAACATTGCAGTGTGTATTCATTTCAACAGGTAAACTAAATAGCTTATTTGTGTTTAAATCACAAACACAAAAATATTTGTGTTAGTGATCAGTAGAGATTAACATTATCTATTGTATTTATGTTATTGCTGTGCAGTAGAAAATGCTACTGAACAAGCCTAGTGGTCATTTACATGAAACAGTGCAAGTCTAAAGGTGATTATTTTTTCCTGTTTAAGGGCCAGATTACAAGTGGAGCACTATTTAATACTGTTGCTTGAGCATTAACTGTGCTAGAATTAATCTTTTTGCGAGTGTCGGGTTGCGCTTGTATTAAAAGTTGAAGATAAAAATGTTTTGCTCTCGCACTAACTGGACACCATAAAAAGCCGAACTTAGACTATAGTGTGCGCAATAACTTATTTCCCTGAAAAAGTGAATGGAGCAAAAAAAAAACACCCAACTCTCAAACAAACACGATCGCGTATTCTTAAGTGCTCTAACTCGACATGAAAATATAAATATTTCACATTCCAATGTTCTATTTATTCATAAATACATATTTCTACATCTGATGATGTTATGGTACTTTATATATCTATACCTATATATACAAGCTATATAAAGGTATAGATATATACAGATATATACAATATACACAATTGTCTCGGAATTCAATTACTTCAAGATTGGCGATCTTTGTTGATTATTTTTTACAACCCCTTGTGAGCAATATGAGGTCATATTTAAGGGATTCAACACAACTTATTGAAGAATTGAAATCGACTCCTATTGAAGAGCCATACATTTTGGCAACTGCAGACGTAAATAGCTTGTATACCATCATCCCGCACGAGGCAGGAAAATTGTACGTATCTGAAGCCTTGGATAGATATCCATATGTGGGTCCCCCGAGGGATTTTCTAATACAACATCTGGACTTGAGTCTCCGGTTGAATTCCTTTCGATTTGAGGGCAGGTTTTACCAACAGATCTCTGGCACGGCCCCCTCGTTAGCCAATATCTTCATGGAAAACTATGAAATGACTGTGATACAGATCTATAGTAAAGCAGAGATACTCTTCTATAGACGTTATATAGATGACCTCCTGATCATCTGGAGGGGGTCATCAACAGAATTAGAGTCATGGTTTACATACTTGAATTCCCTTGAGAACCCAGTCAAATTCAAGTTGAAATATGACACAGCATCTATCGAATTATTGGACCTTAAGATTCTCAAGACAGAAGATAGCAAATTGGGTACATCATTGTTCAGGAAGCCTACTGACAAAAACTCAATTTTGCATGTCACCAGTAATCACCCCACAGCACTACTGAAAGCAATCCCAAAAGCCAAGTTGTGTCGGGTCATTAGGAATAACAGTGATGCTGTAATGAGGAGTGAACAACTGACCAATATGGAACAGCGATTCATACAAAGGGGATACAACCCGCGTCTGATTCATCAAAGCAGGTCCGCGGCTGAGAGTATGGCAATATTGCCTGAAACATCCAAGACAGATGCTGAGCCAAGAATGACTTTTACTACTACCTATAGTCCTTCGACTAGGTCATTAGGAAATACTCTAAAGCAGCATTGGCACATAGTGCAGGGTGATCCCTCACTTCCATTGAACCTTTGGCAGAACCCGAGAGTGGGGTACAAACGAGACAAAAGTCTAAAAGACCTACTTATGTTAACAGATCCCATCCACTGCTATAAAAAGGATACGTGGTTATCCCAAAGAAAAAAACCTGGTTGCTATAGGTGTACGGGGTGTACCATCTGTAACTCTATGATCCAAGGTGCCACCTTTGGACAAACCAATCGACAAAAGCGATATCAGATCAGACATGTCCTCACCTGTACTACCACCTTTTTAGAGTACCTTTTGAACTGCAGCTGCGGCAGATTCTATGTGGGCAAAACCACTGATGATGCCAGAACTCGACTTGCAAACCACAGATTATCTATCAGGGTAGCTCTGAAGAAAGGAACTAGTAACCAGCCAGTAGCCAGGCATTTTTTAGAACAGGGCCATGGGGTCCAAGATCTTTGATTCACATTGATTGACCATGTTCCTACACCCAGAAGAGGGGGGTGATAGGAAGAAGCTTCTCCTCCAAGTTGAGGCCAAGTGGATCTATTGACTGAACACCCTACAACCCCATGGACTAAATACCATGTTCGACTGGCATTGCTTTCTATGATTGGCCCCCATAGTTAATTTGAAGTCTCCGTGAGCTGTTTCGGTTCCAGTATGGGGATGAGAGTCTATATTTCATTTCTTGTCTACAATATCTACTATCTTCATTTCTTGTCTATAATATCTAATATATTTACTACATCACATTCATGATATCCTTTTCTTGGTTTACGTTGCATTTATTTACCTGGTATTCTCTATTTCTTCCTACATGGGCGCTTGATATTCATTTTTAATTTTTATTTACTAGTTGTTACTTACTAGTTGTTTTTTTGCCTTGCTTTGTTTTGCCCTGCTTTTCTTTGAGATTGGTAGATAGATATCCACTGAATTTGACTTTGACTATATATGTTTCTTTGTGGTGATCTATAACCTATAGGTCCCCTCATTATATGTTGAATGTAGGATACTAATGTTTAGATAGTAGTCCAAGCTTTGATAGATTCTACCCATAATTGATGATAATTCCTTTTTTGCGATGCCTCTCTGTACACCTCTATTACAAAGGCTTCGCATCTATATTAGGTGAGTAGTTTTTATAAGTATATAACCATCCTAATACATTGGGTTTACAGGTATGGGTATCCGTCATTTAGTTTCTGGCTACGTGTATGCAATCTTTGAGTTAGTAACACTATTTTATTGCGCTGCAGTGTGAATGATCTATTCTACTGTGTACGGTGTTGAGGGATCACTATGACAACCAGGTAAACATGCAATGCGATAGGCCTTTGCCTCGCACGTGACATACCGGTTACTTACAGGTTTCGGCTCAGTGCCGCATCGCTATAGGAGCTATGCCGGTGTCTATGTGAATCCCCCAGGGTGCTCCACAGTGGTATATCAAGTGCCGGTATGTTTGTGAATGTTAACTTGTGCTACCTTATGTGATTTTTAACCCAGATCCATTTATATGAACTTTTGTATATAATGCTTCTGTCTACCTTTGTGGGGTGTGTTCTGTGTCTTTCACGTCTGTATGCCATGTCACCCCAGCTCCTCTGGGCTTTTACATGTCACGATCACTAATTGAAATATGGGCTTAGACAGTCTATTTATGCATTATTACAATACTTGTTACACCATTGTTCATATTGTAACGTAGTGGTCACCCTGGTAACCGTTTTGGCATTTTTTTGTTCCAAATAGGGGGAGGGGTTTCGTGTTGTATGCTTATATATGCACTTTATTTTGTATCACTTGCTGTCTGAGGAAGGGGATACATTATCCTCGAAACGTCACTATCACAAGTAAAAATTTGTTAAAAATTCCAGTGAGTGCAAGTTTTTTCTATACCAATATTAATACCTACTAACACTCTCGCAGCTGCTTTATATATATGTGTATATATATATATATATATATATATATATATATATATATATATATATATATATATATATATATACACAAGCCCAAAGTTTTTCAGCAAAAAAGTGCAAAATAGCGGTAAAAACATAAACTTTATTCAAGTGTAGTCACACTCATTAAAACATGGGGGTACCAGCATAAAAATAGAACGAAAAACAAAAATCAAACATGAGAACAAATAGCTGACATGTTTCGGCACACAGCCGTAATCATAGCTAATGGGCACACCTGCATTAAACCTTTAGTACCCTTCTCTAAATTCTCATTGGTTGCAATAGAATCATGTTGAGATTGTCACTCCTCCCTATTGTTTATTTGTAACTTACAATTCAATCTTGATTAAATATAATAGGATAAAACTCCTAACTAGAGGAACATAATTCTAACAAAATTATGTCTATTATATTTGATATAAATTCAAATTTAGAAACACTTAGCCAGACTAATGTTACAACAATAGTAAATTATAACTAGATAGATAGCAGCAGTTTTAATATCTTATATATTTTATAAAAGACCTTAATAGATAGTGGAAAAAGCTGTAACCATACAATTCCTCCATTATAAATATTGAAAAACTAATTGCATCCAAATATATTGATAAAGAGTGTATGAAAGATTCCATGAAAAAGTGTAGAGTGTTTTCTAACACCCAATACAGCAACGAATTTGGACTTGGCATATAGCTAATGAATCGACAAATAAAATCAAATTTATTCATTCAGGATTATTCCAATCTTTATTTAAGTATATACTATGTCAAATCCACATTCATTACAGTAACACAAATTGAGAGAAATTGGAAAAAAACTATTTCCAATAATTAATTAAGTTGAACTCAGAGTTCAAACCTGAGGGGACTCTGGTACCCAGTCTAAATATCCAGAACATCTCCCTCTTGCCCAGCAGTTTGTCTCTATCCCCTCCCCTAGGGGGGGTAGCCACCCTTTCAATAGCCTGCCAGCAAAAAGTAGTCAAAGCCTTATTGTGCCTTTTAGCAAAGTGCTGGACAAGAGGGGTTGTCGCTGTGCCTGAACTGATCGTAGATAAATGGTTCCTAATTCTCGTGTTGGCATCATTTGAGGTTAATCCTACATACTGTACAGAACACTCTATACATGTTATTAGATAAATAACATATGTAGTAGTACAGTTGAGGCATGTATCAATCTTAAATGTTTCTCCTGTACTAGTCGAATGGAAGCTATCAGAAAATATTGCATATTCACAAGGTCTGCATTTACGTTTACCACACTTAATGAATAAATTTGATTTTATTTGTCGATTCATTAGCTATATGCCAAGTCCAAATTCGTTGCTGTATTGGGTGTTAGAAAACACTCTACACTTTTTCATGGAATCTTTCATATACTCTTTATCAATATATTTGGATGCAATTAGTTTTTCAATATTTATAATGGAGGAATTGTATGGTTACAGCTTTTTCCACTATCTATTAAGGTCTTTTATAAAATATATAAGATATTAAAACTGCTGCTATCTATCTAGTTATAATTTACTATTGTTGTAACATTAGTCTGGCTAAGTGTTTCTAAATTTGAATTTATATCAAATATAATAGACATAATTTTGTTAGAATTATGTTCCTCTAGTTAGGAGTTTTATCCTATTATATTTAATCAAGATTGAATTGTAAGTTACAAATAAACAATAGGGAGGAGTGACAATCTCAACATGATTCTATTGCAACCAATGAGAATTTAGAGAAGGGTACTAAAGATTTAATGCAGGTGTGCCCATTAGCTATGATTACGGCTGTGTGCCGAAACATGTCAGCTATTTGTTCTCATGTTTGATTTTTGTTTTTCGTTCTATTTTTATGCTGGTACCCCCATGTTTTAATGAGTGTGACTACACTTGAATAAAGTTTATGTTTTTACCGCTATTTTGCACTTTTTTGCTGAAAAACTTTGGGCTTGTGAATTCGTGAACTTATCAGGTCAGCAGTTGTGCAATAGCGGTGTTAAAGTGCTCCATTCATACCCCAGTTTGGCGTGGACAGCCAGACTTCCCTATTGAGGCTTGCTATCATTCAAGAAAGTTGTACCGGATTCTCTCCAATCTGATTGGATGAGTACGTACACGTGGTACGTCACACACGCATCTACACGTATTCACGCTGTTTCTAGTGTTTGGATATCGGAAGGGCATCGGAAGTACAGAGGGCTGCTTCGATGCTGAAGTAAGAATACGGACATAGCGGTGGATAATAACTTCCAGGACGCCAAGGGCATTCACTTATCGAGGAAATATCCCGTGAGGTCGGTAAGTGGGTAGCCGCATAGCGGTTTCTTGCATTAGTAAGACACTTTTTAAGGAAGATTGTGTATCAGACCCACACCGACATTTACTCACAACAGTGATTACGCTCCATGATTGATTTAATTGTTTCTGATGAGACTGTTGTTGCCTCTCATATGAAGTCTTAGGGCAATAGCCATGTGGGGTTAATAAAGGATAAGACTATCTTTGGACATATACGTATATTTATTGAAGGATTGAAAAACACTTTCTTTATTTTGTTTTATATATATATATATATATATATATATATATATAAATATAGGAATATATTTTATATTTTTATAAATTCTTAAAACATTTTCTGCTATGTGCAGACAGAACTTTGGAATTTGAAATATTTACAGTAAATACATAGTTAAAACCATTATTAAATATGAATATTGCATAAATAGTTTTCATGTTTTCATCTACTTAACTGCAAAGGTCTCCAATGCACTTCTATATATGTCTCTATATGTATACATATGTAGTTATGTGTTTATATGTGTATATATGTCTGTAAATACATATATACACATATAAATACATAAATACATATGTACATAAATACATATGTACACACATAAAGACACACATATATATATATATATATATATATATGTATATATATATTATAGACATATTTAGACATGCACTATATATGTATGTATCTTTATGTTAAAGCCCTTTACCTGAAACCTCATATCCTTGATCCCTTATCATTTTTTTTGTGCAATATTTTTTTGAATTATTTTTATTAGATGGTGTTATTATGAGTGTAACTGTACTTTGTAATGTAGTTTTGATGTGTTTGTGACACTTTTTTGTTTTGCTAAAATTGTGCTCAAGGGATTGTGTTTAATTTCAACTTGTAATATGAATGAAAAACCCAACGCGCACAAACAGCCACGATAAATCCAATTTCGCTTGTTTGTAACAGTTAGCGAGCCACTCATAATCTAGCCCTAAATCATTTTAGATTTAGAAAAGCTTTATAAATACATTGTCGAAAGATTTTCTCAGTCAAAGACTTAAAAAACAAATAACATAATTTTTGAGCTATGTAATCATAGCACACTTTTTGGCAGGGCTCTCTTGATACTTCCTTTATCTCTGATAGCTCGGAGGGTAAAAGAACAATATTTTATTCTCATCAATCCTGGTGGTTTTAATTAAATAATCAAATCAATGATTCCATCCACAGTCAAGCTCAATACTTAGACCTAGTCGTCTCTCCTTAATCTTAATATCCTTAGGGGAATTCAACTGTAGTGAAGGATCTGACTGGGGCACAACCTTTGCGTCCGTTCTGCTAGACACAGCAGTCACAGGCATTGGCCTCTATTAAACAAGGTCTGGCGGACCTGATCCGACAGTGCAGATCAGGTCCGCCAGACCTCGCTGAATACGGAGAGCAATACGCTCTCCGTATTCAGCATTGCACCAGCAGCTCACAAGAGCTGCTGGTGCAACGCCGCCCCCTGCGAATCGGCTGCCAGCAGGGAAGTGTCAATCAACCTGATCGTACTCAATCGGGTTGAATTGTGGCAATGTCTGTCCGCCTGCTCAGAGCAGGCGGACAGGTTATGGAGCAGCGGTCCTTGTGACCGCTGCTTCATAACTGCTGTTTCTGGCGAGCCTGCAGATACATAGGCCCCACAGTATTTTTTAACAACTTGTAATAAAACACCCAAGCAAACGCACGCTCATAAAAGTCGACTATGTGCAACAGCAGTATTTGGTATAACACTTTGTGTGGGGCACACTTGCCACTGACATGATTAAAGAGCCAGCAAAGTCAAAATTAAACTTTTGTGATTCAGATAAAATATGTAATTTGAAACAATGTTCCAGTTTATTTATAGTATCAAATTTATTTTATTCTTAGGGTATCCTTTGCTAAAGAGTATTCTCAGGAGCAGCAATGCACTACTGGGAGCAAGCTGAACACATCTGGTGAGCCAGTGACAAAAGGCATATATGTGAAGCCACCAATTACCAGTTGGCTGCTCCTGTGCTACCAATGCATATGTTTCTGCAAAGGATGCCAAGAGAACAAAGCTCATTTTACAATAGAAGTAACTGGAAAGTTTTTTAACATTGTATACTGGATCATCAAAGTTTCATTTTAAAATTACTATCCTTTCAAAAACCTAAGAAGGGCTTGAGATATTGGGGTCAATTTATTAAATGGCAACCGGACATGATTCGCTATAGCGAATCATGTCTGCTCAACATCGCTAAATGCCAACATCATATGCTGTCTGCATTTATCATTGCACAAGCATTTCAATCTGCTGCTAGCAGGGGCTGTCAATCATCCCGATCGGATTGGATCAGGATGATTTCAATTCACAACCTAAAAGGTGGCAGAGAAGTTAAGGAGCAGTGGTCTTACGACCGCTGCTTCTTAGCTTCTGTTTCTAGTGGACCAGAACTGATGGGTGTATAAAGCAGCATCCGTTGTTTGTTAAATCTACCTCATTGTCTTCGTGTTATTGTTTTGTCTCATATGCAGTGAAGCAAAAAAACGGCTAGATTACGAGTTTTACGTTAAGGTAAAAAAGCAGCGTTATCAGGTCCTAATGCTGCTTTTTTACGCCCGCTGGTATTACGAGTGTTGCAGGTTTAGGGGCGCCGCACACTTTTTTGGCCTTTACGCAAATCAATTTACATAAATTTTGTAAAGGCTTTTTTCTATGGGACTTGCATAGCGCCGGTATTATGAGTTTGTCCTGGGAGGCCAAAAAGTGAACGGTACACCCTCTACCGCCAAGATTCCTAATGCATTTTAAAGTCAGTAGTTATGAGTTTTACGCTACAAAGCTGTAGCATAAAACTCATAACTAAAGTGCTTAACAGTACACTAACACCCATAAACTACCTATTAACCCCTAAACCGAGGCCCTCCCGCATTGCAAACACTAAAATAAATTTATTAACCCCTAATCTGCCACTCCGGACATCGCCATCCCTATAATAAACATATTAACCCCTAAACCGCCGCACTCCTGCCTCCCGATGGCATCCCTTAGATTCCGATTGGCTGATAGAATTCTATCAGCCAATCGGAATTAAGGTTGAAAAAATCCTATTGGCTGTTCCAATCAGCCAATAGGATTTAGCTTGCATTCTATTGGCTGATTGGAACAGCCAATAGAATGCAAGCCTAATCCTATTGACTGATTGGATCAGCCAATAGGATTGAAGTTCAATCCTATTGGCTGATTGCATCAGCCAATAGGATTTTTTCAACCTTTATTGCAATTGACTGATAGAATTCTATCAGCCAATCGGAATCTAAGGGACGCCATCTTGGATGACGTCATTTAAAGGTACCTTCATTCAGCAAGAAGACATAGATTGAAGAGGATGCTCCACACTGGATGTCTTGAAGATGGAGCAGCTCCGCGTCGGAAGGATGAAGATAGAAGATGCCGTCTGGGTGAAGACTTCTGCCAGTCTGGAGGACCACTTCTGCCCGTCTGGAGGACCACTTCTGCCGGCTTCGTTGAGGACATCTTGCCGCTTGGATGAAGACTTCTCCCGGTAAGTGGATCTTCGGGGGTTAGTGTTAGGATTTTTTAAGGGTGTATTGGGTGGGTTTTATTTTTAGGTTAGGGCTTTGGGCAGCAATAGAGCTAAATGCCCTTTTAAGGGCAATGCCCATCCAAATGCCCTTTTCAGGGCAATGGGGAGCTTAGGTTTTTTTAGTTAGGGTTTTATTTGGGGGGTTGGTTGTGTGGGTGGTGGGTTTTACTGTTGGGGGTTGTTTGTATTTTTTTTTTACAGGTAAAAGAGCTGATTTCTTTGGGGCAATGCCTCGCAAAAGGCCCTTTAAAAGGCTATTGATAGTTTAGTTTAGGCTAGGGTTCTTTTTTTGTTTGGGGGGGGGGCTTTTTTATTTTGATAGGGCTCTTAGATTAAGTGTAATTAGTTTAAATATCTGATAATTTCTTTTTTTTATTTTGTGTAATTTAGTGTTTTTTTTTTTGTAGTTTAGCTAATTGTATTTAATTTATTTAATTGTATTTAATTTAGGTAAGTTATTTAATTGTAGTGTAGTGTTAGGTGTTAGTGTAACTTAGGTTAAGTTTTATTTTACAGGTCAATTAGTATTTATTTTAGCTAGGTAGTTATTAAATAGTTAACTATTTAGTAACTGTTCTACCTAGTTAAAATAAATACAAACTTGCCTGTAAAATAAAAATAAACCCTAAGCTAGCTACAATGTAACTATTAGTTATATTGTAGCTAGCTTAGGGTTTATTTTATAGGTAAGTATTTAGTTTTAAATTGGAATAATTTAGGTAATGATAGGAATTTTATTTAGATTTATTTTAAATATATTTAAGTTAGGGGGTGTTAGGGTTAGGATTAGACTTAGGTTTAGGGGTTAATAAATTTAGAATAGTGGCGGTGATATTGGGGACGGCAGATTAGGGGTTAATAAATGTAGGTAGGTGGCAGCGATGTTAGGGGCAGCAGATTAGGGGTTAATAAATATAATGTAGGTGTCGGCGATGTTGGGGGCAACAGATTAGGGGTTAATAAATATAATGCAGGTGGCGGCGATATCCGGAGCAGCAGATTAGGGGTTAATAAATATAATGTAGGTGTCAGCGATGTCGGGGGCGGCAGATTAGGGGTTAATAAGTATAAGATTAGGGATGTTTAGACTCGGGGTTTATGTTAGGGTGTTAGGTGTAAACATAAAATATGTTTCCCCATAGGAATCAATGGGGCTGCGTTACTGATCTTTACGCTGCTTTTTTTCAGGTGTTAGACTTTTTCTCAGCCGGTTCTCCCCATTGATGTCTATGGGAAAAATCATGCACGAGCACGTACAACCAGCTCACCGCTAACTTAAGCAGCGCTGGTATTGGAGTGCAGTGTGGAGCTCAATTTTGCTCTACCCTTGCTTCTTGCCTGTTAACGCCGGGTTGATAAAAACCTGTAATACCAGCGCTGTAGGTAAGTGAGCGGTGACAATAACTTGCAGGTTAGCACTGCACCCCTGTTACCACAAAACTCGTAATCTAGTTGAAAGGTTTGGTTTTAAATAGTTTCTTTATGTATGTAAATGGGGTGCGATTTCATTATTTTGTGCCTAATATTCATGTGAGTGAAGCTTCCTTTTTGATTGATTTTGGTCTAATACCAGGGTCAGGATGTGCTGGTAATGCCTTTTGACATTCCAGAGTTTCAAGGCCAGATGTTTTCCTAGCCTACTTGTGATGCTAACTTATCAGCAAAACTTTCTATTTCTTAATTGTTTGTCAATTATATTACAGCTATCTTTCAATAAGATAATTATATTATATTTAAGTGAGTGTGTCATTCTGATCACTCATCCAGCTACATTCACAACCCTTTAGAATACTTGAGTTTTGTCCCATTCTCCCCATTGACTTAAAGGGGCAGTCAACTACACAATTTGTATTGTTTAAAAAGATAGATAATCCATTTATTACCCATTCCCCAGTTTTGAACAGCCAACATGGTTATATTAATATACTTTTTACCTTGTATCTAAATCTCTTTTGACAGTGCCCTAATCACATGGCTATTTGTTTATTATCTATTGAGTTGGATTCTAGCCGATGAGTGCTGTGTCCTGCACAACTCCACGGGAGAGAGCACAATGTTATCTATCTGGCCCACATGGATTAGCAGTCTCTTGTTGTTAAAAGCTAATAAAAAGGCATGTGATAAGAGGCTGTATGTAGTGGCTTAGAGACAGGCAGCAATTTAAAGGTTTTATTGTTATAAAGTATATTCATATAACAATGTTGGTTGTGCAAAGCTGGGAAATTGGTAGTAAAGGTATTATTTATCTTTTTAAACAATAACAATTTTGGTGTGGACTGTCCCTTTAAGTGCTGAGTATGAGAGTGATTGGTCCATTTACTGGTTTATATACTGGTTACCTTGAGTGTATTTTTACACTAATGAAGTTCCACAGGAATGTTTTTGGTTTCAGTCTTCCAAAGTGCTTGTTCCTACATTTATTCAAGTATTCCATCCATTTCATCTTAGGGTCATTGTAGGGGTCCTGGTGTTAATACTCACCTTCAGTGGCTTGCTTTACACACTTCAGATTGTCCCACATGACATGGTTATCTTTTAGAGATTATTTTGTATTTATTACCCTTAACAATATCATAGTTGTGGTGTATCAATCTGTCTCAGAAAAATTAAACATGAACCTTTTAATGTGATATAATTTAGTTGTTAGACATGTCTGTCATTATGGTGCTTTTAATGACATGTCCTCCTGGTTCTCACCAAGCTTATTTGAGACTATGGGGCATATTTATCAAGCTCCGAATGGAGCTTGATGACCCATGTTTCTGGCGAGCCTGCAATCTCGCCAGAAACAGCAGCTATGAAGCAGCGGTCACAAAGACCGCTGCTCCATAACCTGTCCGCCTGCTCTGAGCAGGTGAACAGACATCGCCGCAATTCAACCCGATCAAGTACGATCGGGTTGATTGACACCCCCCTGCTGGCGGCCTATTGGCAGCGAGTCTGCAGAGGGCGGCGTTGCACCAGCACCTCTTGTGAGCTGCTGGTGCAATGCTGAATACGGCGAGCGTATTGCTCGCCGTATTCAGCGAGGTCTGTCGGACCTAATCCGCACTGTCAGATCAGGTCCGCCAGACCTTGTTAAATAGAGGCCTATTCCTATAAGTTATATTACTTGTAAGTGTTTAGCTTGAAAAAAGCATTAAGCTGAAACGCGTAGATGAGTGAGGATCGTGTCCGTTCAGCTGGCCAGCTTTGATAACGGAATTGTTATCCCTACACACAGCAGCCCAATCGTGCAAGTATTTTGGGTGATTAAGGAAGCAAGAAAAACCTTTAGAGATCTTACTACAGAACAACCTTGAAAGATATGGACACCTTTGAGAAATTATACTACAAATTTTGAAAAAACCGCCACCGGTAACCCGACCGGGCTATTGGAGCAGCAGAGTAATCACGTGAGAAAACACACGTCACAGCCAAAGTAACGGCTAATCCGGAGACACCAACAGTGCTGCAATAGAAGGAATAGCAGAGTCGGGGAAATGTAAAACAAATACTAAACCTTTCGGATTCTGGTGAGTGACTATCAGCTTTTATATTCTGGGACATTTTAACCCACGCATACAGAGGATACAAGGGATTGTTTATTATGAATACTGTTTCAACCAACGATTGCTAATCACCCAAAGTATAAAACATACAGTAATAAGAAAGATCTTAGTGGGGACATAAAAGACTAACAAATAGCAATATAAAGAGGACAAACTTATTCAATTGGTTAACATATGGTTACAAGAAGAAAAAGTTTTATTGAGTACATAAAAAGAACATTGTTGCCAGATCAACCTACGGTCTAATAGAACCGTGTGTATGCTTACCCCTAAACATTTGGGATATTAAGTTGTGTGAAACAAAAAGCAGCTTATTGAGATATTATTAACTATAAGGTGCACCTTATAATATTTTAAAGTGTTTTAATATATATTGTGAAAATAAAGTATACATTGAATTTATTTAATTTGTGTAGTAGTTATGTTTTAATATATGGTAAAATTGTATTTATAATTTATTACCAAATAGAGAATAGGTAGAGCTGTTTGCAGCGCACTCTGTTTTTTCCTGTATTTCATTTAGATTTGGTGTGGGTTTTTAGGGAAACCACACAAATATAGAGTTGCTTTATTCTACCACCAAGGGTTTACCTTTTCTGTTGTTTTTTATCTGAGTTTATGTTTGATTCAAGATTACATTTTCATAACTTTGCCACTCATTTACTGTCTTTATTATCCAAAGGCCATACACGTAGCAATTAGTTGGCTGTGTACGAGGAGCTCACAGAGAGAAATATGTTAGTACATGGACAAATGTTTATTAAATAATCGTAACTAGGGTACAGCAATAACATCATTAGCTGCCAGAAAGAAAAACATTCAAAAAGTTAATATTTCAAAACATAAAATACAAATATACATAAATACAATAATACATAAGAATTAGACTTAAAAAGATAATTTTCTGCTTCTCCTTCAAAGACTTTCAATTTGTTGTGAAGCTGTCACAGGCTTTCATAAGGCCAAAGGAAAGAGAGGACAAATGTCTTGTCAGCTTGCATACATGTATGGGTTTTGATCCCATAGATTGTAAGCACTCTGGAAAGGGGCCCTTTTTCTTTTTATGATTTTATTTTGTATAGCACTCTTTATATATCTGTATTTTTTTTTACCATTAATCAGTGCCATATGGCTATATTTATGACATTCGTTTGGCTGTTGTTCAGGCTAGATTCTTAGACACTCCCTTCACCTTTGTTTTCTAGCATTTCACAGTGGCATATTTAGGTTTTAATGCTGCCCTAGGCACTCAAAATTCTGCTGCCCCCCCAACCCCCTAGGTTTTATGCTGTTTTTTGGGCATTATATTTTTGGGTCAGGGTATAATGTGACTTTCAACCTGCATACAGCCAGGTTATATATATATATATGTCACAAACCATTTATATTCAAGAGAAGATTTAAAAATTCATAACAATGCAGACTATGGGGCATATGTATCAAGCTCCGTATGGAGCTTGATGTCCCGTGTTTCTGGCGAGCCTGCAGGCTCACCAGAAACAGCAGTTATGAAGCAGCGGTCACAAAGACTGCTGCTCCATAACCTGTCCGCCTGCTCTGAGCAGGCGGACACACATCGCCGGAAATCAACCCTATCGAGTATGATCGGGTTGATTGACACCCCCCTGCTGGCGGCCGATTGGCCGTGAGTCTGCAGGGGGCAGTGTTGCACCAGCAGCTCTTGTGAGCTGCTGGTGCAATGCTGAATACGGCAAGCGTATTGCTCACCGTATTCAGCGAGGTCTGGTGGACCTGATCCGCAGTGTCAGATCAGGTCCACCAGACCATGATAACTAGAGGCCCATTTCTGGGCTATATAGTGTTACATACCATACATGTCTCTTTATTTTTCAATCAAGCAGGTGCAGGAAGACTGCACACAGGAGCATACTCTTATACACTGTATACTCGTTCTGGGCTCTATAGTGTCTGATGTAAATATCATGAGCTGTCAATCTTGGAGCACTGCCAGCTTATGACACTGTCCTCAGTTTTGAATCCTATACCGGCCAATGTCGCCTGCCGTACGCACATACTCAGTCTCTTCCGGCTCTCACTGCGCGGCTGCGTGAATCATTTCTCCCACATATTTGATTGCCATTGTTTAGGGAAGTGTCGAGCTCGAGCGCTGTGCTGATGCACTGGAGAACAGGAAAAGTTGATACTCGATAGTAACAACTGTCTCCTAGCAACCAGGCAGTTCGGCAACTTGCCTGCCGCACGTACACCTTCTCAGTACGGAGAGACGAGTGTTTCCATAATACACTAAAAGTCTAAAATAAGAAATTACCATAAATGGCTTCGATATATCTCACGCTGTAATATACTGCAGTCTCTTTGGCCAAATATATCCCTTCCGTTATCGTACAAATAAAGCCTCACGCAACAAAGAAATCCTGCCGTAACTTAAAAAATCCATGCCCAAATATCAGTCACTTGGGACAAATGCCGCCCCCCAAAATCTGCCTCCCTAGGCTCCGGCCTTGTTGGCCTTTGCATTAATACGCCCCTAGCATTTCATTATTGTACTTTCCTGCCATTAACATAGATAGTAGTGTTAAATGCCCAAGTACATTATATCAAGAACCACTAGTGGAAAAGCAACAATTACAACCTTAAAACTGAAGCGGCTCTAAAATCTTGCTGACATGAGTCTAGCTGTGGTGATTCTAGAGGTGTGGTTGTGGTACTTCCAGAGGCGTAACTAGAAACCACAGGGCCCAGGTGCAAGAATCTAAGAAGTGCTTTTAAAATAGATAATAATAATGATAATAATCCTGGGGATAGACAGTAAAAGAGTAGTTAACTCAGCCCTTTGCAACTTACATGCATATAAGATTCTTCACGGGAAAGAGAAGAGCTTTGGATTATAATTAAATTTCCAAATGAAAATTTCTCTTCATCCTTATTCTTGTAATGTGCCATATATTTTTTGTTCCTATTAAGGAAACGCTAGACTTCAATTATACTCTTTTGTCTGCACAGAGATGAGCTATACAATACAAGTTAATTTTAATTTAACGCAACCCTTGCTTTAATAACACATAATTGACTGTTGTGTCATAAAATCTTAATTCTAAATCTTTTCATCTGTCTCCATGGCTTGATTTTATATTCTTTCTTAGTACTTAGTTTTCTAATAGCTCAGAATAACAATAAGATATTGCATGTTTTGAAAATAAGGAAGCCACCCGTTAGTGACCCAAAGTCAAGCAATGGTTTGTAGTATGTTTTCATTAAATACGCTATTTAGAGTTCTTTAAACTACAGGTCCGGACCCATTAGAGGGTCACAACACCATGTTTATTTGGTCAGGACTTGTGTGTGTGTGTGTGTGTGTGTGTATGTGTGTGTGGTGAGAGTATGTGTGTTGTATGAGAGTGTGTGTGGTGTGTGTGCGTTGTATGAGAGTGAGTGTGTTGTATGAGAGTGTGTGTGGTGTGTGTGTTGTATGAGAGTGTGTGTGGTGTGTGTGTGTTGTATGAGAGTGAGTGTGTTGTATGAGAGTGTGAGTGGTGTATGAGAGTGTGTGCGTGGTGTGTGTTGTATGAAAGTGTGTGTGGTGTGTGTGTTATATGAGTGTGTGTGTGTTTTATGAGAGTATGTGTGGTGTGTATTGTATGAGAGTGTGTGCGGTGTGTTTGTGTTGTATGAGAGTGTGCGTGGTGTGTGTGTTGTATGAGAGTGTGTTATATGAGAGTATGTTTGGTGTGTGTATTGTATGAGAGTGGGGTGTGTGTGTTTGTTGTATGAGAGTGTGTGTCTTGTATAAGAGTGTGGGTGCTGTGTGTATTATTTCTTTTTACAACAATTTCAAATTTGACTACAATCAGGAATAAAGTACACACAGATTTTAGTCACTTTGCTTGCAGCTATCTTGTATATTGCTTCAAAATTTTTCAGACCAAGCATAAAAATAGGGTCGGGAAGGTATGTGGTATCATGGCACTTGGTCTTGGGAAAAAAAGTTTGAAGAACCCTGGTTTAGATAATAGTAATGCTAAATACATCATATTTTTACAATTAGTTCTGTACTTGCATATCATGTCATAAACATAAAGGGCAAATCAATAAATGCATAAGTAGAAAATCAAATCACATTTGCCTAAATTACAAGTGGAGCTAAAAGATATTAGCGCTTTTGTGTGCGTAATCCACTCAAGTTAAATCTTTTGCTCAAGTAAAAAAAGGTAGCGCTCAAGTGAAAGCCTCAGGCAGGCCAAAATCTGCAGGTCAGATAGCATGGCCGAACTAAATCCCTAACCTCATAGACTTTTATGGTGCATGCTACAAAACACATTTCTGGCTTTCACTCAACCGTTAAACCCAAAAATGTGCTACACCAAAGGTGTGTTAAGAAATAGTTGAAATACCTATGAAGAAAATGTTACTTTGTTCTGTAACGAATGCTAATTCATTAACAAAACAGGGATATTTGTTTTGCGTACACTAAATCCAAATTAACACACCCGGAAATTTGAAGAAAACTAATAAATACTGACAAAATTAATCAGTATTAATATTTCCTTTAAATGGTTAAATACTTACCTGTCGTAAGGGAGAGCCTCGCTAACCACTCCTCTTGTTCACAGAGCCTCGTCTGCTCCGCGCTAATAGAATACTTGGCGCGGCAGGGTGCTGCCATCTTATGCGCTAAAGGAGAAGTCTATGAGATGCTGTTAAAATCCTGTAAAAGAAGATATCATTGGTTGTTTCAATAGAAACCTGTAGCTGCCAAATTGTTTTCAGATCACAACAAAATAGAAAAACGGTGCTTTAGCAAACATTAAAAACAATTCTTGGCAAAGATTTAAAGGGACAATATAGCGATTAAAAAATTGTGTCATGTGTGCCCATCGTGGCAACATACAAATGGCATTTATATTGTTTAGCAGTGGTGTGGATAGAAACAGATTTCAGTAGGTTTCTATGGAACCCACAATTGCACAATCCTGTTTTAAAATCCGGTAATGAAGACCAGTAATGTTAGAGACAATCATGACAGTGTGAGTGTGACTTAAAATCAAACATTTACGTCAAGAAATTACTTCATGCCATTTGTAAATGTTGAGGTCCTCATGTGACTCTTCATGTATTCCCATCATGCCAACCCAAAATGGCATTCAGATGGTTAATCATTGATGAGGATGGATTAGGATTGCAATAGGTTAATGTCACACATGTAAATGAGTATTTCACTTCCTAAAGAGGTTTATGTGAATTGGCTATTGTATCTTTCGGTTTCAGGTGACTTTCTAGTTTCTATTTTGAAAATAGGTATTTAAAGGACCAGTATATACATTAGATGTGTATAATCAACAAATGCATGATAACAAGACAATGCAATAGCACTTAGTCTAAACTCCAAATGAATAGTAGTTTTTTTCAGTTAGTCTATTTCCACTCCTCCTATATCATGTGACAGCCATCAACCAATCACAAATGCATATACGTATATTCTGTCAATTCTTGCACATGCTCAGTAGGAGCTGGTGGCTCAAAAAGTGTAAATATAATTTTTTTTACACATTTTGTTAATGTAAGTAAATTGAAAAGTTGTTTAAAATTGCATGTTCTATCTGAATCATGAAAGTTTAATTTTGACTTTAGTGTCCCTTTAACACACCAAAAGTCCTGTTTGGAAGCTTTTCGGCTGAAAGTCTGTGTGCAGCTAGGGTTTTTTAACAAACAAATCCATTATGCACTGTAATCACACAAGAAACTCGATGACCAATTTGGGTGGAAATTGCTGATAGATTCCAATTGACCCCATAATAAGTGTCAGTCTCGGCAACAATCAGGTATAATAAAAAATAATCTTGACTTTTTTCCCTTACTGAGAACACCATTTTCAACCACCAGGACAAAGAGGTGATTATATCTGCTTGACACATAGCATTGTATTTTCCACAAAAAGAATTTTGCTACTGCAATAACTAAAAAACAATATGCCAAAGGAAAACCTAAATTTTCTTAGTTGCGCATAAAAACATTAATTGTATAAACAATCTTTTAGTACAAGGAATATCCAAATAATTTAGTAAATCCTTGTAAACTTAAACATAAAATAGGAATAAAATTCTTCAATGTTTATAATTCTTAATATCTGTGTAGGAGAAATTCTTATTTAATACCCTGACACTTTTTCTACTGTCACCATAAAAAATCCACCACCTTCTTGAAATGCACATACACAAAGATCTGAAGGATAACCCAAACATAGATATTCTATAGGGGGCACTGAACCGACCAATATATAATGACTATTGACTACTAACATATTCTAACAAGTTATGCAGTTATGAGCCAATACAAATGATGCCTGGGGAGCTCAACCTCAGTCCATCTGGGGTATGGTATATGTGAGTCAGATACATATATATAAGAAATAGGGTGCCACAAGAGAACCTGCAGCCAGGATTTATCAAGCAGTGGTCGTTAGACTGCTGCTTCCCTACACTCTTCTTCACCTATTGGGTATAGAACTTCACTCTCCTGGTCTCGTCCAACTGGAGAAATAGACTGCGTGTAAGAGCACTTAGTTAGACTGGTGGTCTTGATAATGATGTTTTGTAGCTGATTAACTAGTTCCAAGAATGTATAAGGAACAACTTGGATAACCCCCAATTTCATCAGTTAATCAGAATGTTTTTTAGCTTGCACTTAGGTGTAATAATAAACAAATGGTAATGCCTTTGTTTGACCTTTGGTTAATTATGGGGAAGGATTGAGATGAGCACAATTGATTTCTAGAAACTGATATAAATTAATACAATGTCTCTATTTGTTTTCAGTGCAATACCCAATATTTAGATGTTCACTGTTTACAGCTGAACAGCAAATACACAGACAACAGAGTCACTATTCACTTGGTTCCTAGAAGCTGAAATGTAATAATACAATGTATTCGATAGTGTTTTAGTGCAATAGACTATTCTGAGATGAAACACTGTTGCGGTTTATTAGCAAGTTTAAAAAGCAACACAGTCTAAATGAATATAAGCAGATACTTGCGGTTCCGTGACCTGGAGTAGCAGGTTGACAGCACAACGGAGCTTCGAGAGATATCTGCAGAGGAGACTGAAATGATCAGTCTGATGTAGCTGATCCGAAATCTTTAGAGGTGAAGCCGGATGCGAGATGCAGGTGAGGTAGAAAGTTTGGCTTATAATAATGCAGCAGAGGGATTTCCAAGCGTGAAGGAAGTTCCGGAAGGAACAGGTAGCAACAGTGTTAAAGGGTATTTTCCACAAGAAACGCTGTGAAAAAGGAGTCAGACAGAAACACAGCTGAGTAGTTCAAGTAGCAAGTAGTAGCTTGGTTAATACTAGAGTATCTAGCTGTAGAATTAACTAGAGGAGACTGTAGTATACAAAATAATCAATCACGGAATGACAGAGGAAGTGTGCTAAGAAGGCATAAGAATGTTAAGGGGGAGGAGTATACTTAAAGGTATATCACTAATTCCTTACAGATCCCCCTTCTCAAGGGATCCTCTCCGAGGATTTCAAATGTGGCTTCAATGGATACCTAAGATGGAATGCTTTGAGCAAGGCTGGAGCATGCACAGCAGACAAAGAGACCCAGGAGTCTTCTTCTGAACCGTACCCCTTCCACCTTATGAGATATTCCAGTTGTCGTCGATGGAACCTGGAATCGAGTAACAGCGGAAGCATTTAGAATACGTTTGATGGGGAATGGCCCTATGAACTGGTTTGCTAGTTTTTTAGAGGGTTGAACTATGTTAAGAAGTTTCGTGGATAGCCATACCAAATCTCGCAACTAATTAGGTGCAGGTCTATGTTTAGAGTCGTTATAAAGTTTTTGGTTGGTTTTAGCATCCTGTAGGTGTTGTTTCAGGAGGTTCCATCCGTCCTTTAGGTTGTCTGAATAACTTTTTGCTGCTGGTGAGATGGAATGGTTCTGTGACAGCTGAATGGATTTTGGATGGAAACCGTATGTTGCAAAAAAATGGACTCTTAGTTGAACATGAGACCGAATTGTTATATAAAAATTCTGCCATTGGGAGGTAATTTATCCAATCGTCCTGAAGATGAGAAATATAGCACCTGAGGTACTGTTCGACAATACCATTTACTCTCTCAGTGAGGTCATTAGACTAAGAATGCTATGAGGTTGAGAATCTGGGGTTTATTTGCAATATTTTACAAAGAGCCTTTCAGAAGTGGGAAGTGAATTGGGTCCCCCGATCAGTGATTATAGAATCAGGTTAGCCATGTAGACATACAAAATGTGCTAGGAAGGCATTTGCAGTTTCTGTTGCATTGGGTAAGGATTTCAAAGGTATGAAATGTGCCAGTCATGTTAAATGATCTATAACCACTAAAAGTGTATAATATCCTTGTGATGGTGGGAGTTCAACAATAAAATCCATGGATATCATGGACCAAGGTGTATCTGGTATGGTTATCGGATTTAATTATCCAACGGGTTTTCTCTTTTTGATTTTATTCCTGGCACATATATTACATGTGGTGACATAGTCGTATATGGACTGATCAATCTGTGGCCACCAAAAGTTTCTTTTAAATAGTTCCTTGGTTTTGAGAATGTCTGGATGACCAGATATGGGGGAGTCGTGAAACTGATTTAAAACATCACACCTAAGCTTTTTTGGTATGTAAATCTTATCTTGATACAAGTATAGTCCTGAGGAATTTTTTTTAACTTGTGTAATTGGTAGGCAGTGTATCAGTTTTTAAAGGTTTAAGAATTTCTTGTTCAAAAGCTTGCAAAGTACCTATAATTTTATCTAGGGGTATAAGATGTTGGGGTTGCTCTGTTAAGGTTGTGACATTATATAACCTTGATAAGGCACCTGCTTTGGTATTTTGGTTACCTGGTCTGTCTAGGAAAAGTGCCCATCTAACTTGACGGGAGGATAGTGTCTTGTTCTGTTTTAAATACTGTAAGTCGCGATGGACAGTATAAACTAGAAATGGTTAAGTTGTTCCTTCAAGTATATGCCTCCATGTTTCTAGGGCAGATTTTATTGCTAATAACTCTTTATCACCAATAGAGTAATTGATTTCAGCTGGTAATAAATATCTAGAATAAAAGGTGACAGGATATTGTGTAGCCTTGTCATCCTTCCTTTGGGAGAGGACTGCCCCTATGCCTGTATTGGAAACATCAACTTCCACTATGAACTGACTGTGATGGTCAGGTAGATGTAAAATGGGAGCAGAAATGAACCTTGTTTTTAGATAAGTGAATGTTTGTTCTGCTTCAGGGGACCATTTAAATTTCAGGTGTTTCTTTGTTAGATTTATGAGTGGTTTTACTATTGTTGAGAAGTTTAAAATGAATTTTCTGTAAAAATTACAAAATCCTAAAAATCTTTGAAGGGATTTTAAGGTGGTGGGTCTTGGCCAATTTGTGATCACTGAGACTTTCTCTAGATCCATTTCTACCTTATCAGGGGTGATAATATACTCAAAGATTTTTATCTTGTGTACATGAAACTGGCATTTCTCTATTTTGGCAAATAAACGATGATCTCTTAAACATGTTAGGACCCATCTCACATGTTTCACATGGTCCTGTTTATTGTTAGAGAAAATTAAAATATCATCAAGATAAGTTACAACAAAAATATCTGTCAGGTCTCTAAAGATGTCGTTAATGAAGTGCTGAAAGGTTGCCGGGGCGTTACAGAGCCCAAAAGGCATGAGCTTATACTCAAAGAGCCCATATCTAGTCTGAAAAGCAATCTTTCATTCATCCCCTTCCTTGATTCTTACCAAATTATATGCGCCCTTTAAATCCAACTTGGTGTAGATGTTAGCACCATTGAGGCGTTCAAGGAGCTCAGGGATGAGTGGCAGTGGAAAAGGTTCTTTATTGTTACTGAATTGAGGGCTACATAGTCAATTATTAGCCTTAAAGTCTGATCTTTGTTTGTAACAAAAAAATATTCCTGCTGCAGCAGGGGAGGTGGATGGAATAATAAAGCCCTTTTTTAAATTATCATCTAAGTAATTTCTTAAATGTTGTAGTTCGTTTTGTGATAGGGGGTTTATTTTGCCATAACGTATCTGTGAATAAAGTATGAAGTCTATAGGGAAATCGTATATTCTATGAGGTGGGAGGGTGTCTGCTTCCTTTACATCAAATACATCATGAAGGTCATAGTACTCTGAAGGGATGACCGATTCCAGAGTACCAATAGTTTGGTGTGGAAAACAAGTGTCCCTACAGTACTGGGAATGGAACTTAATCTCATTAGTTGTCCAATAAATTGTTGGGTTATGTTTTTTGAGCCATGGATAGCCTAATATAACAGTATGGATTGAGGTGGGGATTATATCAAAACATACATGTTCGGTATGGCCCTCAGAGGTGGAAATAAGTAGAGGTATTGTATTTTGAGTGATGGGACCATTATGTATCAATGTTCCATCAATAACTTTTAGAAAGAGGGGTTTCTGCTTCAAGACATAAGGTATTTCATTAGCATTTACAAACTCAGCATCAATTAAATAACCAAATGCACCAGAGTCTATGATGGCATCATTCCTGACCTGTTGGTGATCCCACTGCAAAGATAAGGAAATAGTCAGATGATAGATATCATTATTTAGTGTGATTGTGTTTACATTTTTTACCTTACCCTTCCTTTGATGGTTTAGTATGTGGCAAGTGGCCACAGTGTGTTCTTTATTGGCACAGTATAAACAGAGGTCGGATACACATCTTCTGTTTTTTTCCTCCTGTGTCAAAGGCCTTTGAGAGTGCCAATCTCCATGGAGGTGGTGACAGTAATTATATTTTCAGAGTTAAAGTTTAAGGTTCTTCTAAAAGATATGTCAGAGGTGAGTCTTTTAGCACAGCGTTCTCTCATCCTATGGTCTAGAGTGGTTGATATCTTAATTAGACCTTCTAGAGTGTCTGGCATCACTACTCTTGACAGTTCATCCTTTAGAGATTCATTGAGTCCTAGCCTAAATTGTTTTTTTAAGCTTATTTCATTGTACAATTAATCCGTGGCCCACATTTGGAATACTGTCATGAATTCCTCTACTGGTCGTTTTCCTTGTTTTAGTGAACGTAGTTTAGTCTCAGCATTTATCTGTGTATTGCTAGCCTCAAATAGAGAGGCCATAGCACTAAATAATTGAGCCAGGGAATCTAGAATCTGGCTATTAGATTAAAAAAATTGGTTGGCCGAAGCCCTGGTCTCCCCTGATAAATATGATATTGTTGTACATACTTTTATTCTCTCAGTATGATATGTACGGGTTTTCATTGTGAACAAGAGGTGAACTGCATTCTTAAAAGCCCTAAATTCATTTATTTTTCCAGTGAAGAGAGCTGGGTGGTTTATATGGGGTTCTGGTGGCTCAATTGACTTAGGGTTCACTATATCTTTTATCACGTTTTTTAATGATGCATTCTCTGCCTGCAGTTCTGTTAGACCTCTAGCCAAATAATCAACCTTCTGATTAAGCATTTCAAATTGAGATGGTATGTCTTGGGGATCCATTGGTGATTATTAGGCTTGATTATTATGTAAGAGCCCTCAGTTAGACTGGTAGTCTTGATAATGATGTTTTGTAGCTGATTAATTAGTTCCAAGAATGTATAAGGAACAACTTGGATAACCCCCAATGTCAGCAGTTAATCAAAATGTTTTTTAGATTGCACTTAGGTGTAATAACAAACAAATGGTAATGCCTTTGTTTGACCTTTGGTTAATTATGGGGAAGGATTGAGATGAGCACAATTGATTTCTAGAGACTGATATAAATGAATAACATGGCCTCTAGTTATCAATGTCTGTCGGACCTGATCCGACAGTGCGGATAAGGTCTGACAGACATCGCTGAATACGGGGAGCAATACGCTCACCGTATTCAGCATTGCACCAGCAGCTCACAAGAGCTGCTGGTGCAACGCCGCCCCTTGCAGACTCGCGGCCAATGGGCCACCAGCAGGGGGGTGTCAATCAACCCAATCGTACTCGATTCGGGTTGATTTCCGGCGATGTGTGTCCGCCTGCTCAGAGAAGCGGACAGGTTATGGAGCAGCAGTCTTTGTGACCTCTGCTTCATAACTGCTGTTTCTGGCGAGCCTGCAGGCTCACCAGAAACACGGGGCATCAAGCTCCCCATATGCCCCAATGTCTCTATTTGTTTTCAGTGCAATACCCAATCTTTAAATGTTCACTGTTTACAGCCGAACAGCAAATACACAGACAACAGAGTCACTATTCACTTGGTTCCTAGAAGCTTAAGTGTAATAATACAATGTATCCGATAGTGTTTTAGTGCAATAGACTATTCTGAGATGAAACACTGTTGCGGTTGATTAGCAAGTTTAAAAAGGAACACAGTCACAATGAATATAAGCAGATACTTGCAGTTGCGTGACCTGGAGTAGCAAAAGTCAAAAGTCTTTTGGATGGTGACTGCTTGCTGGTCCGCTGTGCCGAGTTTCCACCAACCCCATTGGTTCCTCTGCTGGGTCGACTCTGACGCTGTCTGCCGAGTGACGTTTGTCCTAGCGTACTGAGCTTACGCTTGTCTGACGGGCGACTTCTGGTTCCGTCCTGCTTGTCTGGGTACACGTTTGTACCGCCTCTCTTGTGAGTAACACTCTGTGGGGGGTCCGCTGTTTTTGTTCTCCTCTGTTGCTCAAGACGATACTTGTCCAATGAGGCGCCTCTTTTATCTGTCATCCACAGGTAGAAAGTTTGGCTGAGAATAATGCAGCGGAGGGATTTCTAAGCGTGGAGGAAGTTCCGGAAGGAACAGGTAGCAACAGTGTTAAAGGGTATTTTCTACAAGAAACACCGTGAAAACTTCTGAAGGAGTCAGAGAGAAACACAGCTGAGTAGTTCAAGTAGCAAGTAGTAGCGTGGTTAATACTAGAGGATCTAGCTATAGAATTAACTAGAGGAGACTGTAGTATACAAAATAATCAAGCACTGAATGACAGAGGAAGTGTGCTTATAAGGCATAAGAATGTTAAGAGGGAGGAGTATACTTAAAGGTATATCACTAATTCCTTATACCACGCTTGATTGGCTATGCATGGGCAGGGTGCAGGGTTGCACGCAAGCGCAAAATAGAGATTGTGTGCAATTTTAAATTCAGGCAGCAATCCGCTAGAGGAGAGCTGGGACAGACACAGACAAATATGTCTGCCCCTGTCTGCCCTTGATTGATAAATTGAGCCCTTAGTTGACCTTTGTTAAGAAATAAGGAGAAGATAAAGCTTCAGAAAGTCACTCCCAGACGAAAGTGCAATAAGAGCAGGTTGGTATTTATAGTCTTCAGCTAACTGACCCCCTGTACAACACCTCCTCCTCCAGTGAACATACACCAAGGGAACAGGATCCAGAACCTGTTTGCTAACACTTGCAGTGAGTTTCTCATCCTTTAAGGGATAGGAATGTCAAAATTCTACTTACATGCTTCAGATGGAGCATATCATTTTAAGACACTTTTAAATTCACTTCTATTTTTCAAATGTGCTTCATTCTCTTGGTATCCCTTGTTGAAAAAGAATATGTACATATCATACACTAGCTAGCTGCTGATTTGTGGCTGCACACATGTGTCTGTTGTGATTGGCTAACTAGATGTGTTGAGCTAGCTGCCAGTAGTGCACTGATGTTCCTTCAGCAAACAAGATAATTTAGCAAATTTGATAATATAAGTAAATTGGAAAGTTGTTTAAAATTCTAAGTTCAATCCAAATACTAAAAGAAAATTTGGGAATTTCCTGTCCCTTTAAAGGGACATAGAACCCCCATTTTTTCTTTTGTGATTCAGATAGAACATACAATTTAAACAACCTTCCAGTTTACTTCTATTAGCAAATTTGCTTCATTCTCTTGATAGCCTTTGTTGACTGAGCAGCACTAGGAGTTAGCTCCCACTAATGCACTGCTGCTCCTGAGCCTATCTAGGTATGTTTTTAAACAAAGGATACCATTGACAAATAAAACTCTTTAACTTCAATGCTTTCATTTTTTAATGCTTTGGTACATTTGGTAATCCCACTCTGTTAATTCTATGCCACCATTACAATCCTTTAAAAGTGTAGTGCAAAAACATATTATTGTTTTCTCTTCTGTTTTTAGGTCATTCTAATAAAGAGCTTTTTTCCACTGCTCTTCTCATAGCTTCTCCCTTATAAAAGTCCTAATTTTTGGTTGTGAAACCAGGGAACGACTGGACACACCACACCGACGATACTTAAACTCTGCCCAGCCCCACCTGCAACACATATTCTACCCATCAACAGATCTCCCAAGACTTTCTAACTTAGCTTAACACTATCATGCCTGGACTTTGCAGGGGTTAAACACATAACTATTTACAAACAACAGTGCAATAATAAATGGCTCTATTACATTAGATCATTATCTTTTTGTACTTTTATGTCCCTTTAAGCACTATGTAGCAGCAGTGTTTATATCAATGTTGTACAGAATGTACTCAACATGTTATGCTTATGTGCTTAACTCTACATGCTCTCATGGAAAGTTTCAACAAAGGATACTACAGGATTTTATAACAGAAGTATAATGAATTTGTTTTAATTGTATGCTCTACTCAAGTCATGAAATTGTAAGGAAAGTAATTGCTTCCTTAAAGGGATATGAAACCTAAAAATGTTCTTTAGTAATTCATACAGACTTGATTCATACAGACAGAACATTCTTGCAAAACCTCTGCCATATAGTGCTCCAGAAATAGGTCGGCTCCTGAGCTTACATCCCTGGTTTTCAACAAAAGATATCAATAGAACAAATAAAAATTGATAAAAGAAGTAAATAAGAAACTTGTTTAAAACCACATGCTCTGTCTGAATAAAATAAATATTTTTAGGTTTAATATCCCTTTAAAACAAAACTTACTAAAAAGCACTTACAGAAAATACTATGACAAATGACAGTCATCTGTTTGAAGGGTTATTTTAGTGAGTTATTGCTAACAAATCATTTTAATGCCATTATTCCTCAGTTATTTGCACACTCAACATTTAACATCATTTAAATATTATATTATTGTGAAGTGGTCATTCAGTAAGACACTAAATATATATTGCCTGCATGACCTGAAACAATAATGCAGAGGGAAAATGTTTTCTAACATTCTGATGAATTTAATACATTCTTAAGGCCAAACCGATAGTTTTTACGACAGCTTTATTAAGGCTGTGAAAATGTGAGTAATTTAGAAAAGCCATGCAAAATCAGCTTGCCAAAATCCTGTAACCTGGTTTGTATTGGTTACTTAATATACTTTTTTAAAAATTATTTTTAAATCACATTATTCTTTCACATCTGATTAAATTCATAGGAGAAAATGACCCTGATGAGTCATTTTCAAGCTGCTTTTTTATTTTTGAAACTAACCAAGATTAACTTTAGTGCATTCCCCAAAGGACACATTAGCCCAGTGTAGACATAAACAGAGCATTTGTCAAGATTTCAAGAACACCAGAAACTGACATATGATGGAAATATGCGCCAGGCAAGTAAGAACATGCTTTGGGGACCAATCATTCTTGAAAACCACTTGTTAGCATAGATCAGACAGCTGTTCTGATTGGTTTGGGGATTTTCTCACATCTGGTAATGAGATGTTCATTTAAATTTTATGTTACTTCCTAGTAAAAATAGGTATATAGCTAGGCTTAAAGTACCAAGGAGCCAAAAAGATATTCAGGTTATTGTTCTGTTACACTGTGGCACCAATACTAGTAAAGAAAACATTGCAGTAATGTTTGATATTTTTCCAACATATAAATAACTATAATACACTGTTCAAAATCAAGCGTAGAGGAAAATCTGCAAGAAATCTGCATGAAATATGCATCCTCTATTGAAAATGGTGCATACCAGTAGAAATAACAAACTTATGTTGACATATACCTGTATATGGCACTTCCCCAGAAGAGTATATTGTTACAGGAGGCAATAAGGGCACATCTTGGGTAGGCATATTGTCTGAAATGGCTACTTAAAACCCACACATACTGTTCTTGGCCAAACAAATCTGGGCAAAATCAGCTACAGATTTTCTCTGACTGTTTGCTGGAAATCTTTATTGTAAGCAATGGGTCAAACAGAGACTAGACAGGTGGTACACAGAGAAAAATATCTACAGGTAGAGAACCCTTTATCCAAATTGCTTGGGACTGGAAAAAGTTTAGATTTCTGATTAGTTTGTATTTTTAGAGAGGGGATGGAACAAAGTGTAAAAAACAATATCGTAGGTAATTTAGGCAATATTTATATGTCTTAATACAGCTTATACATGCATCCTAAAGGTAGTTTTATATAATTTCTAATACTTTGTATGCACTGCACCCTCAGAAAGATAGTACAGTACTGTAATGAGAAAAAATAGTAATTCTTAATAAAAACATTTTTTTTGATTATTAATTAAAAAGTTTGGCTTTCAGAATAAGTTCAGATTTTGGAATTCTGAAATTAGACATTTGTACTTGTACATGTTTGATAACTCCAGTTCTTCATCACAGGAGCTAGCAACAATTATTTATAACTGTAGCATAACATAGATCTTTTTTTATATATATATATTTTTAATACATAAAATCTTGTTTTTCCCTAAAAAATATGAATGAATTACAAATTTCCAAGATTCATGTGGTTTCTACATAAAGATTCAAGCAATTGTATTGTTTTTATGGTTGTATACAAGCTTTTAGTGTCTAGCCCTGAGTACCATATGTTTAAATTACTAGTAATGAGCATTTGTTGTCTTAAAGGGACAGTCAAGTCCAAAAAAACTTTCATGATTCAAACAGGGCATGTCATTTAAAACAACTTTCCGATTTATTTTTATCACCAATTTTACTTTTTTCTCTTGAAAGTTAAACCTAGGAAGTTCATATGGTAATTTCTTTAGACCTTGAAGGCCGCCTCTAAATGCATTTTGTTTTTCACCACTAGAGGACGTAAGTTCATGTGTTTCATATAGATAACATTGAGCTCATGCATGTGAATTTTTCGAGGAGTGAGCACTGATTGGCTAAAATGCAAGTCTGTCAAAATAACTGAAATAAGGGGCAGTCTGCAGAGGCTTAGATACAAGGTAATTACAAAGGTAAAACATGCATTATTATAACTGTGTTAGTTATGCAAAACTGGGGAATGGGTAATTAAGGGATTATCTATCTTTTAAAACAACAAAAATTGTGGTGTTGACTGTCCCTTTAACAATAAGTATATGGCTTTACCATATAACTGCATAAAATAAATATACCATTAATCACAAACCAACAGAGTATGAAATAAATGTGATAAAAAGAAAGCAGATAAAAGTTCAAATATAAGGATATGTCCAAGTTCTCTTGATGGAATATTCAGCTTGTTTGCGGGTCTACAATCAACTCTTCAGTGGGATCCTATAGAGAAAAAAACTTAGAAAATTAGAATGAGCGAACATATCTATAATATAGAAAAGGGTTATGCTAACCACACAGTATCGGCCCATTTTGATAAAAAGCACAATAGAAATGTTAGCGATTTGGAATTTTTAGGCATTAGGAAATTAGAACAGAATTGGAAAGGAGGTGACATGCAGAATAGGTTGGGCCAGTTGGAAATGAAGTGGATCCATATTATGGATAGCTTCATACCTAATGGGCTAAACAAAGATATTGAAATCCATCACTTTCTGTGAAAGAGTTTCATACCAACAGCTATAGAGGTTTGGATTACTATAGATTCTTATACGTTTATATTTATTTTATCTTAAGCATTCTACCAAAAATATGTTCGATGATTATCCAAGTAATTTTTTAAGAAATTAGGTTTTAAAATAATATAAAGTTAAACACATAGATAAAGAATGTATCGACATTTTATAGATACATTAGTTATAATTCGATTCATTGTAAGAACTCAAGATAGCTCTCTATATATTTAAAATAATGAACCAATAAAAGGGCACAAAATGGGTATACAGATAAAATAATATATTAATATCTAATGTAAAATTCTTTGGTAAAAACTATTATTGTATAACAAATGGGATATAAGCTTAATAAAGAATTTATATAAATGGCACATAATATCAGTAAAAAACTACCGGCCTTCAGACAGACATTGGAATAATAGAAACATTAGAATAAATTTTAGGTCTATGGATTAATATCCATTTATACGGTTAACACCAATATACATCGTAGATACAAATGCAATATAGTTATCTGTTTTTATAATTTTTTAAAGACCTTTTTTAGTCTTAATGTTATAGTGTTACAATGTATATGTAAAAAATCTTTTTGTTTTTTGTTTTAGAAGTTGCCTTTAAATTTTACCTTAACTCATACATAGATATGAAACATCAATTAGCCCTTTATAAGGATTTATGGACATGCACACTCTCATTCCTTGATAAAGCATACTAGCGAAACGTACGTCGGAACTGAACTTTTACTGCGTCTCTACATCAGCCGGGACACCTGGGGCAATAGCTTGGTTATCTTGTGTTTGAGTGGTAGTGGTTTCGGCAGCCATACACCTGCTGATCCATTTACCTTCCCACAGGAGTAGCTCTTCTAAGCATTGGTTATATTATCTTTGCTCTTGGACCCTATCTAATTGGTGTTTAAAAGGCTTTTGTGACGCTTTTATTTATATTTTAATAAAAGTTTTATCTGAGATTTGCCTAGTGTACTGTTTTCCCACCAGTATAAAGAGGGAGTGCGTATATCCTTGAGCTTAGTCGAAAGCTCCAACGAATGTGAGTAACCACTTGTTACAAAATAATTACCTACTTACAAGCTGTTACAGTGTCACACTATGTTGCAATTTTCTGTTTCTTTCTCTATGGGATCCCATTGAGGAGTTGATTGTAGACCCGCAAACAAGCTGAATATTCCATCAAGAGAACTTGGACATATCCTTATATTTGAACTTTTATCTGCTTTCTTTTTATCACATTTATTGCATTATCACATTTATTTCATATAACTGCATATTGTATCAAAATATGGTAAACTCACCGTAATCAAACACACATTGAAACCCACAGATACACAGAAAACTAGATGATATTATTCTAAATGTTCATTACAGTGTAAAATGATCTCCAGTCATATAGCTTTGCTTCATATATCTAAATCACTGACAAAGCCATGGAACTGGGTTGCCATCCACTTCAAGAAAAGGGTTTTAACGTGGCTCTTTGTGCACATTGGAAGTAGCACGTTATAACATGATGAAAGTAAACGTGTTGAGTTGAGTGCAATTAAATATAATGCATATAGGGATATATAGGAATATGCATTTATCAATAAATATAACATATTTTTCTATGTGAAGAACATTGGAATGTGAAATATAAATATTTCATGTCAGGTTAGCGTACTTAAATAAACCTAAATAAACCGAATACATTTTATACTCTGCAGCTGGTATAACTAGTTATTGGAAATACAGGGCAAGATTACAAATCACACGGCAAATCAGTTGTGAAAACTCTGCGAGCATTATGGCTTTTTCACATTTGGGGTTGCGCAGCTTTTACAACTTGCAAAATAACTTATTTTGCGCACGCGTTAAGCCGCATAATGCAAACTGCGAAATTGTGTGCGCATTCACGTATTCACCATAGAAGTCAATGGAGAAGACAAATAGAAAAAACCCCCACAAAACCCTATTTTTTTGCTCAAAGCCCATGGCGTATTCTCCTCGAAAAGTGTACATGAAAATGTGAATATTTCATATTGAGAAAATGTTTTCTGAATATGTTTTATTTAATTCTAAATAAATATTTCTCTATATGATGTGATGATATGCGATGATTTTTGAACTGATATATCTATGTATTGCGAGATATGTATATGAATATATATATGTCTAGACATCTTGAGATCTATATGCGAAAATCTCTTTGAAAATCCCTCTGAGATATTGTTTAATGTGCATAAGATTATAATGTACAATCTTTTCATTATCTCCATAGTTAAACATATCTCTATACATATAAATCTATGATTCTTTATATATGTGTATGTAAAATCCCTGCGTCTGCTTTTTTTTTCTAACACCCAAGATCTCGTATCTTTGAGCCTTTATAACTTTTGTGTGCAAAAAGTTAATTAGACAGTGTTAATATGAGTGTAACTGTACTTTGTAATGTATTTTGGAACTATTTTGTGAAACATTTTTGTTGCGCAAAGCTGTTAACTACAGATCTTTGAGCGAGGAAAGGATTGTTTTTTTTCAAGATTTGCAATACCTGCCCAATGGAAACTGAATGCATTCTTTCCTTTTCTGACAGTGTTCTCTCTCTCTGCATGTCAGAACTGTTGATATGCTGTAGATATGTTTTCGTTGTGTTTTTACATTTAAATGCTAATGATGATGTATTCACTATTGTTTTTTATTTGGCGTAAATTGATCATCATTAAAAAGGGCCATTGCTGTTGTTGGCATGGACGTTGTCATCTGTTTTTTTTTTTGGTCTGAACATGCCAGATCAGTGATCAATATTGTTAGGATTTATCTGATAGTATCTGAATTTGTGTCTATTCTGTTGACAATATTTAGTCAATAACTTGTGGTCTGGTGGATTGTGAATGATGTTGTCCATGTTTCGTATGGTTGACTTTCAATATCTGATCCAATAGTTTTCAAATATGGGAATGATGTGATCATTTACATTATGATTGTTCTGATGTCAAAAATGCATATCAGAAGCCAAAACACAGCTAAAAAACTACAATCTAGATTGGAATCGACACTATGGGGGATATATATCAAAGCGTCAATCTCGGTGCATTCGCTGGTGTCAATACGCTCGCCAGACATCGCTGCCGAGGATCTGCATACAATGCCCTTATTTATAAAATATTATGTCAAAAACACGTGTGTCAAGTACGGCACGATGAGCATCAGACTGTAGATAAATAAGAGTCATCGATGTTGCAGATATTCTGTTTTTTCCAACTTTATACCATTTCATTACTGTCCATAAACAAGCACATTTCTCTAAAGCTAATCTTATTTTTCATCTGTTAATGTCCAAGAAATAGCTAGCTACATACCCGAACAAACTATAATATCGCATAGAAAGTTATTTTCAATGTATTTGTTATACAAAATCTGATATATGATATTTTCACATAAATTAATGTGTATTTGTATTTCTAGAAATCATGATAAGCCTATCTCATTTTTTTAAATGATTATTAATGCTAGAATTTGTACATATTTCTTTGCACATACTTGTATATAAATACAGTATCTCACAATAGTGAGTAGACCCCTCATATTTTTGAAAATATTTTATTATATCTTTTCATGTGACAACACTGAAGCAGGGGCATATTAAGGCATAGGCCAACGAGGCCGGTGCCTAGGGAGGCAGATTTTTAAGGGGCAGCAGAATTTTGAGTCCCTAGGGCCACTCTACTGAACTCAGGGCCGGGTGGCTAAATCAACCAATTACAAATGACTTAAATGGCTGGCCCGGCTATTGTTATCCTTTGGGATTGTATGTGGATGCGCATGTTGTGTTGACAGTGGAGGCGGAGTCTGGCCTGGACTGAGAGGGAATGCGGTATTCTTCATGGCTCCACCGCGTGATTGAGACTCACACAGACTACACAGTGCAGTGTGCACTACACCGTGACCACTGTGAAACAGCATATGCCTTTCTCCCTTTAATACATCTTCATTAGGCATTAAAATACTTAAACAGATTAGTCACTAAATACTTGTATATTTATTGTTTGTCTATCTGTCATACATGCAAAGAATAAGTATTTATTGCTGAATCTATACAACTATGTGACTTAAAACACAACTGAAAATATGTTGTATGCATTTAATACATTCAGAAACAATACAAGTATATACTTTATTATGATTGTATCATGTGACTTTATCCCCTAGGATACAATTCCTAAACCTATCATAACTACTGTTGTATTTTTTAAGTACTTTTAGAGGCCAGTTTGTATATTCATTACATATTTATCCAAGCAGATATTTTGCTTAAATAACTGTCAATCACCAAAGAAGATGTTTAAGGTTAAACAACTACCTACTGACAAACTATCATACAGTGAAGGATATTTTTTTCTGATATAAACACTTTAATCATCTAACTTGCAAAATAATGTCTTTATATATATATATATATATATATATATATATATATATATATATATATATATATATATATATATATATATATATATGTCTGTGTGTGTGTGACCAGAGTGAATGCAAACCCTGATGAACATCTACTTAAAAAGACATTTAAAAAAAAAAAAAATTTACACCCTGCCCCAAAAATATTATGTCTAAAAAAAGGCCTTAAACCTGGGGTGGGGTGGGGGGGGTAGCAGAATTTTGAGTGCCTAGGGCAGCACAAAACCTAAATACGCCCCTGCACTGAAGAAATTACACTTTGCTACAATGTAAAGTAGTGAGTGTACAGCCTGTATAACAGTGTAAATTTGCTGTCCCCTCAAAATAACTTAAAGGGACACTAAACCCAAACATTTTATTTCATGATTCAGAAAGAGAATGCAAATTTAAACAACAATCCAATTTACTTCTATGATTTATTTTACTTAATTTTTTAGATATCCTTAGTTGAAGAAAAAGCAATGCACATGGGTGAGCCAATCACATGAGGCTTCTAAGTGCAGCAACCAATCAGCATCTACTGAGCCTATCTAGATATGCTTTTTAGCAAAGAATATCAAGAGAATAAAACAAATTAGATAATAGGAGTAAATCAGAAAGTTGTTTAAAATGGCATGCTCTTTCTATATCATGAAAGAAAAAAAAAATGGGTTTCATGTCCCTTTAACACACAACTATTAATCTCTAAACCATTGGCAACAAAAGTAAGTACACCCCAAATTGTAAATGTACAAATTGGGCCCAAAGTGTCAATATTTTGTGTGGCCACCATTATTTTTCAGCACTGCCTTAACCCTCTTGGGCATGGAGTTCACCAGAGCTTCACAGGTTGCCACTGGAGTCCTCTTTACACTCCTCCATGATGGCATCACAGAGCTGGTGGATGTTAGAGACATTGCACTCCCCCATCTTCCATTTGAGGATGCCCCACAGATGCTCAATAGGGTTTAGATCTGGAGAAATGCTTTGTCAGTCCATCACCTTTACCCTCAGCTTCTTTAGCAAGGCAGTGGTCATCTTGGAGGTGTGTTTGGGGTCGTTATCATGTTGGAATACTGCCCTGCGACCCAGTCTCCCAAGGGAGGGGATCATACTCTGCTTCAGTATGTCACAGTACATGTTGGCATTCATGGTTCCCTCAATGAAATGTAGCTACCCAGTGCCGGAAGCACTCATGCAGGCCCAGACCATTACACTCACACCACCATGCTTGACTGTAGGCAAGACACACTTGTCTTTGTACTCCTCACCTTATTGCCGCCACACACGCTTGACACCATCTGAACCAAATACGTTTATCTTGGTCTCATCGGACCACAGGACATGGTTCCAGTAATCCATGTCCTTAGTCTGCTCGTCTTCAGCAAACTGTTTGCATGCTTTCTTGTGCATCATCTTTAGAAGAGTCTTCCTTCTGGGACGACAGCCATGCAGACCAATTTGATGCAGTGTGCGACGTATGGTCTGAGCACTGACAGGCTGACCCCCACCCCTTCAACCTCTGCAGCAATGCTGGCAGCACTCATACGTATATTTCCCAAAGACAACCCCTGGATATGACGCTGAGCATATGCACTTTGGTCAACCATGGCGTGGCCTATTGTTAATGGAACCTGTCCTGTGAAATTGCTGTATGGTTTTGCCCACTATGCTGCAGCTCAGTTTCCGGGTCTTGGCAATCTTCTTATAGCCTAGGCCATCTTTATGTAGAGCAACAATTCTTTTTTTCAGATTCTCAGAGAGTTCTTTGCCATGAGGTGTGTAACATTTCAGCATATAACACACTGTTCCTTTAAGTAGCAAACTACCACAAGGCCTTGGGCTATATAAACCCTCCTTCCTTTTGCTTCATTGCTTGAGTATTTTGCTGCCAGCAAGTGAATCTTGCTTTCTTACTGAAGCCCTTTGTGATTATAGACTTTGTTCTTTTGTAACTCATTTGTTTCTCCACAGCATTTGCTTCCTGATCCTCTCCCTGCTTCAAGCACTGGACTGGTGGACCTCTCTAGCAGTTTGTGTATTGCATTTACTTTGGCTGACTGTTTCTCTGTAACCACTTACCTAAGCTGTGTCCTAATCCAGACACCTGTTGCAAGGATCCAACACCTGCTGCAAACTCCTAATTGCACCTGCATTATTTCTCCCTGTACCAGAACCTGGCTTCCTCCTCGCAGCACCTTTCTCTCTCAGCTGCTGCTGGAGATTTTTCTTGCAATGAGCTCTGTGTTAGTGGAATCTGAATCACTCAGGACTGCCTGTTCAAATCCTGCTATTGTAGCAGCATACCGGTATTTCTTTATTTCTCTTTTTGCACATATATATGTACTAAGTCACAACATATAAATGTAAAACCTGTAGTGTTGGTTTCTACCTTATATAAGTGATATATTAATACTGTGAAATTGATTAAATATTCATGGAGTTGTTTATCTTTCTCATCACAGTCACAATACTTATAAATACATGTTTTTGCATATGTCAGGCTGCAGCAAATTGAGATGCACACAAGACAATCTCTCAATTGTTTATACTTTAAACAAAGGTTATTACAGGTGCCATGTTGAACTTCCAGTGACCAGTATGAGAGAGTGTGAGAGCGATAACACCAAATTTAACACACCTGCTCCCCATTCACACCCGAGACCTTGTAACACTAACGAGTCACATGACACCGGGGAAGGGAAAATGGCTAATTGGGCCCAATTTGGACATTTCCACTTAGGGGTGTACTCACTTTTGTTGCAAATGGTTTAGACATTAATGGCTGTGTGTTGAGTTATTTTGAGGGGACAGCAAATTTACACTGTTATATAGGCTGTACACTCACTACTTTACATTGTAGCAAAGTGTCATTTCTTCAGTGTTGTCACATGAAAGATATAATAAAATATTTACAAAATCATGAGGGGTGTACTCACTTTTGTGAGATACTGTATATGTGTTATTTCAGAAATCTTTTGCAAACCTATTTACATGTACCTAACTTATTTGTTGTTGTTGTAAACAATAATGTCTTTCATAGCTCTGTGTTTTTTATACCACTATATGTATATAGTGTAAATATATTATTATTCTGAGCAGGAATTATTGTGAATATGTGTCATCAGGGTATCATATGTATTTATTTACAATCAATGGATATATTAAAAGCTGGGCCAGTTTTCTCTCTGCACCTGTGTAAGCCTTTCTGATTGCAGTGTATATTTTTAAACACCACCCCTACACAAGTGTTACAAAATGGCCTGGCATATAAGATGACATTTCTTTTTTTTAAATCTTTTTTTTTATTGAGGTTTACAGGATAACATCATAACAAAAAAAAAAAAAGATATATATTTTACAAAGTAAAAAGAAAAACAAAAAAAGAACAATCCAGTCATTTTATCAAAGCACAGGGTATTAACATACGTTTGGTTGAAGATACATTTAACCATAATTGTAAAGAAAAAACTAATTTCCTTTCTTTCTTTTCCCCACTTAGAGAGTCACCCTTCCATTACCCAGAAGGTCACTCCTAAGTCTGTCTAGGCTTCTGACATCATGGGGAGATTAATAATAAACTGAACATAAATCACTTTGAGCATAAGCAATGTGTTTCACTATTTAACATATGCAATGATTGACACAAATTATGCAAATCACTTTGAGCATAAGCAATGTGTATCACTATTTAACATTTGCAATGATTGACACAAATTATGCAAATTATTTAATAAACTATATAGAGAAGCTTACTCTTTAAACTACTTAGAAGAGAAGAGGACTAGAGGGGCGGGGAAGAAATGCATTTTATACATATATATATATATTTTTTTAAAAAGTATAGATGTCTCTATACTTATTCATGTCTGCATTGTGTTGTTCTAATATATATTGTTTTTTCAAGTAGTTTTTTATTTCCAGAATATTAGGGACATTTGGCAGTTTCCATTTCCTAAATATCAAATATCTGACTGCCAAGATAATCATGTTAATCAGTTTTTTATGTAAAGACTTTTGTGTCTCTTCTCATAGAAATATTATTTGTGTAAGATTGATATATTGCATAGGAAGATTAAGGATATTAAATGCCCAATAGCTTATCTTATACCACATTTGGCGAATCTTAGGACATTCCCAGATCATATGTACCGGATTGGCCCTTGGATATGAACATTTTGGGCATACATTAAAAAGAGCATTTACACATCTAGCTCCTCTTTCTGGTGTATAGTATGTCCTATGTAATAATTTTACATGAGATTCTATCCATGTTGCAGATAATGTGGTCTGGGAAACGTTTATATTTTCTATAGTCGTTAAGTTACTCCATTGTTGCGTTATTTCTCTCAAGTTTAACTCATCTTTCTGAGTGACAAGAATTTTATATCTCGCAGACATAGACAAAATTCTATTTTCTTTCATGTAATTGGCAAGCGTCCATGAGCTAGTGACGTATGGGATATACAATCCTACCAGGAGGGGCAAAGTTTCCCAAACCTCAAAATGCCTATAAATACTCCCCTCACCACACCGACAATTCAGTTTTTACAAACTTTGCCTCCTATGGAGGTGGTGAAGTAAGTTTGTGCTAAGATTTCTACGTTGATATGCCCTTCTCAGCATTTTGAAACCCTATTCCTCTCAGAGTACAGTGAATGTCAGAGGGATGTAAAGGGATTATCCCCTATTGAATGCAATGGTTTTCCTCACGGGAGATCTATTTCATAGGTTCTCTGTTATCGGTCGTAGAGATTCATCTCCTCCCTCCCTTATTCAGATCGACGATATACTCTCATATTCCATTACCTCTACTGATAACTGTTTCAGTACTGGTTTGGCTATCTGCTATATGTGGATGGGTTTCTTTCGGTAAGTATGTTTTCATTACTTAAGACACTCTCAGCTATGGTTTGGCACTTTATTCATTAATATAAAGTTCTAAATATATGTATTGTACTTATATTTGCCATGAGTCAGGTTTATGTATAATTCCTTTTTGCAGACTATCAGTTTCATATTTGTGAAAAAAACATATTTAGGAAAATATTTGTCTTACCTGGGATATAGTCTTTTTTTATTTGACTGCTTTTCATTAAATTTCGCGGACAATAGTAGGCTCGCAAGGGCACAAATGCCAAAGTGTATTGTGTTATTCTTGGCGTGAAGGTACATCCAATGATGCAAATTCATCATTTCCTGCGTCTTAGTTGACGCCGAGTTTCTTGCTCAAGGTTGCGTCTACAATGACGCAAGTATGTCATTTCTGGATGTTGTTAGCACCAAAAAATTTTCAGTTTGCATTGTGCGTCATACTTGGCGCCAAATATTTTCATTATTTAAAACCCCATTCCTATATGCCTCTTTCCTTTTTCTTTGTCAGAGGACTATGCTGTTTGCATTTTTTTCCCATTCCTGAAACTGCCATATAAGGAAATTGATCATTTTGCTTTATATGTTGTTTTTTCTCTTACATTTGCAAGATGCCTCAATCTGATCCTGTCTCAGAAACCACTGTTGGAATCCTGCTGCCTGATAATAGTTCTACCAAAGCTAAGTGCATCTGTTGTAAATTTGTGGAGATTATGGCCTCTAGTTATCCTGCTGTCAACCTCAAATATGTTGGAATTCCGCAGTGTATTTGTGGCGAGGCTGATTCGCCTAAGTTATCAAGCCCTACACACCGGCAAAAGTAGAATTTTGTGACGTAAGCTTCGATCCGCCGGAGTCCGACACAGATCGATTCTTACGTCACTCCAGATGTTCCGAACGCAAGTTCGGCACAATCTGACTACTTTTGGAAGTTCAAATGACTACCAGATATGCTCGGCACTTTTCCGGCCCTGGAGGCAGCGGATCCCATAGGAATCAATGGGAGTCTGACCATAGTGAAAGCTCATGTTCGCTGCTGCCCGACATCCCATTGATTCCTATGGGAGCTGTCTACACCTAACACCCTAACATGTACCCCGAATCTAAACACCCCTAATCTGCCCCCCTACACTGCCGCCACCTATATTAAACATGTTAACCCCTAAACCGCCGCTCCCGGAGCCCACCGCCACTCTAATAAACTTATTAACCCCTAAACCACCATTCCCGGACCCCGCCGCAACTATAATAATTATATTAACCCCTAAACCGCCGCACCCGGACCCCGCCGCAACTATAATAATTATATTAACCCCTAAACCGCCGCACCCGGACCCTGCCGCCACCTACATAATACCTATTAACCCCTATCCTGCCCCCCCTACACTGCCGCCACCTATAATAAAATTATTAACCCCTAAACCTAAGTATAACACTAACCCTAACACCCCTATAACTTAAATATTCATTAAATAAATCTAAATAAATATTACTCTTATTAAATTAGTTATTCCTATTTAAAACTAAATACTTACCTATAAAATAAACCCTAATATAGCTACAATATTACTAATAATTATATTGTAGCTATTTTAGGATTTATTTTTATTTTACAGGCAAATTTAAATTTATTTTAACTAGGTACAATAGCTATTAAATAGTTATTAACTATTTAATAGCTACCTAGATAAAATAAAGTCAAATTTACCTGTAAAATAAAAACTAACCTAAGTTACAATTACACCTAACACTACACTATCATTAAATAAATTATTCCTATTTAAAACTAAATACTTACCTGAAAAATAAACCCTAAGCTAGCTACAATGTAATTAATAATTACATTGTAGCTATCTTAGGATTTATATTTATTTTACAGGCAACTTTGTATTTATTTTAACTAGGTACAATAGTTATTAAATAGTTATTAACTATTTAATATCTACCTAGCTAAAATAAAAACAAAATTACCTGTAAAATAAATCCTAACCTAAGTTACAATTAAACCTAACACTACACTATCATTAAATAAATTAAATTAATTAACTACAAGTAGCTACAATTAAATACAATTAAATAAACTAACTAAAGTGCAACCCCCCCCCCCCACTAAATTACAGAAAATGAAAAAATATTACAAGAATTTTAAACTAATTACACCTAATCTAAGCCCCCTAATAAAATAAAAAACCCCAAAATAATAAAAGTCCCTACCCTATACTACATTACAAAGTAACCAGCTCTTTTACCAGCCCTTAAAAGGGCTTTTTGCGGGGCATGCCCCAAAGTAATCAGCTCTTTTGCCTGTAAAAAAAAATACAACCCCCCAACATTAAAACCCACCACCAACATACCCCTACTCTAAACCCCCCCAAACCCCCCTGAAATAAACCTAACACTACCCCCCTGAAGATCTCCCTACCTTGAGTCATGTTCACCCAGCCTGGCTGAAGTCTTCATCCAAGGGGCGCTGAAGATGTCTTCCATCCGATAGACGTCTTCATCCAAGGGGCGCTGAAGAGGTCTTCCATCTGATAGAAGTCTACATCCAGGCAGCGTCTTCAATCTTCATCCATCCGGAGCGGAGCCATCTTCAAAGCAGCCGACACTGAGCCATCCTCTTCCACCGATGCCTACTCACCGAATGAATATTCCTTTAAGTGATGTCATCCAAGATGGCGTCCCTCAAATTCTGATTGGTTGATAGGATTCTATCAGCCAATCGGAATTAAGGTAGGAAAAATCTGATTGCCTGATTCAATCAGCCAATCAGATTGAAGTTCAATCCAATTGGCTGATCCAATCAGCAAATCAGATTGAGCTTGCATTCTATTGGCTGTTCCGATAAACCAATCAAGCTCAATCTGATTGGCTGATTGGATCAGCCAATCAGATTTTTCCTACCTTAATTCCGATTAGCTGATAGAATCCTATCAGCCAATCGGAATTCGAGGGACGCCATCTTGGATGATGTCACTTAAAGGAATATTCATTCGGCGAGTAGGCGTCGGTGGAAGAGGATGGCTCTGCGTTGGCTGCTTTGAAGATGGCTCCATCCGCTCCTGATGGATGAAGATTGAAGACGCCGCCTGGATGAAGACTTCTATCAGATGGAAGACCTCTTCAGCGCCCCTTGGATGAAGACTTCTATCGGATGGAAGAATCTTCAGCGCCCCTTGGATGATGACTTCGGCTGGGTGAACACGACTCAAGGTAAGGAGATCTTCAGGGGGGTAGTGTTAGGTTTATTTAAGGGGGGTTTGGGTGGGTTAGAGTAGGGGTATATGGGTGGTGGGTTTTAATGGGGGGGGGTTGTATTTTTTTTTACAGGCAAAAGAGCTGATTACTTTGGGGCATGCCCCGCAAAAAGCCCTTTTAAGGGCTGGTAAAAGAGCTGGTTACTTTGTAATGTAGTATAGGATAGGGACTTTTATTATTTTGTTTTTTTTTATTTTATTAGGGGGCTTAGATTAGGTGTAATTAGTTTAAAATTCTTGTAATATTTTTTTTATTTTCTGTAATTTAGTGGGGTTTTTTGTACTTTAGTTAGCTTATTTAATTGTATTTAATTGTAGCAACTTGTAGTTAATTAATTTAATTTATTTATTGATAGTGTAGTGTTTAATTGTAACTTAGGTTAGGATTTATTTTACAGGTAATTTTGTATTTATTTTATCTTGGTAGTTATTAAATAGTTAATAACTATTTAATAACGATTGTACCTAGTTAAAATAAATACAAAGTTGCCTGTATAAATCCTAAAATAGCTACAATGTAATTATTAATTACATTATAGCTAGCTTAGGGTTTATTTTACAGGTAAGTATTTAGTTTTAAATAGGAATAATTTATTTAATGATAGTGTAGTGTTAGGTGTAATTGTAACTTAGGTTAGTTTTTATTTTACAGGTAAATTTGACTTTATTTTATCTTGGTAGCTATTAAATAGTTAATAACTATTTAATAGCTATTGTACCTTGTTAAACTAAATTTAAATGTGCCTGTAAAATAAAAATAAATCCTAAAATAGCTACAATATAATTATTAGTAATATTGTAGCTATATTAGGGTTTATTTTATAGGTAAGTATTTAGTTTTAAATAGGAATAACTAATTTAATAAGAGTAATATTTATTTAGATTTATTTAATTAATATTTAAATTAGGGGGGTGTTAGGGTTAGTGTTAGACTTAGGTTTAGGGGTTAATAATTTTATTATAGGTTACGGCGGTGTAGGGGGCAGGATAGGGGTTAATAAATTTATTATAGGTGGCGACAGTGTAGGGGGGCAGATAGGGGTTAATAAGTTTAATATAGGTGGCGGCGGGGTACTTGGTGCGCGGCTTCTTGACAGCTTTTTTGATAACTTTGGCGAACGTATTCAGGTCCGCGGCGGCGATGTGAGGCGAGCTTAGGCGAGCGTATTGGGGCCGGCGAAGGCAGGTACGCCCGGAGCTTCATAACTAGAGGCCTATATCTCCAGCTGTGGTATGTAATAGTTGTCATGATAAGCTTTTACATGCAGAGAATGTGTCCATCAGTAATAGTACAATGGCTGTTGTTCCTTCAACATATAATGTACATGATATACCTGTGAATATAAAAGATTTTATTGCTGATGAGATTCAGAAGGCTTTGTCTGCCATCCCACCTTCTAATAAACGTAAAAGGTCTTTTAAAACTTCTCATGAAGTTGATGAAATTTCAAATGACCGACAACATACTGATTTATCCTCCTCTGATGAGGATCTATCTGATTCAGAAGATCCTTCCTCAGATATTGACACTGAAAAATCTACTTATTTATTTAAAATGGAGTATATTCGTTCCTTGTTAAAAGAGGTGTTGATTACATTGGATATTGAGGAAACTAGTCCTCTTGATATTAAAACTAGTAAACGTTTAAATTCTGTTTATAAACCTCCTGTGGTTACTGAAGAGGATTTTCCAGTTCCTGATGCTATTTCTGATATGCGGCTAGATTACGAGTTTTGCGTTATGAGTAAAATAGCCTCATAACGCTGCTTTTTTATTACCGCTGCTATTACGAATCTTGTAGGTATAGCTGTCCCGCACACTTTTGTGGCCATACCGCAAATTAACTTATGCAGTTTCCGTAAAGTCTTTTTTCAATGGGACTTCCATTGCGCCGGTATTAAAAGCTTTTTTTTTTAGGCCAAAAAGTGAGCGGTACAGCCTATCCTGCAAGATTCCTAACACATTCTAATGTCAGTAGTTATGAGTTTTACACTACAGAGCTGTAACATAAAACTCATAACTAAAGTGCTAAAAAGTACACTAACACCCATAAACTACCTATTAACCCCTAAACCAAGGCCCTCCCGCATCGCAAACACTAAAATAAAATTATTAACCCCTAATCTGCCTCTCCCGACATCACCGCCACTATAATAAACATATTAACCCCTAATCTGCTGCCCCCAACATCGCCGCCACTATATTATATTTATTAACCCCTAAACCTAAGTCTAACCCTAACACCCCCTAACTTAAATATAATTAAAATAAATCTAACTAAAAATTCCTATCATTAACTAAATAATTCCTATTTAAAACTAAATACTTACCTATAAAATAAACCCTAAGCTAGCTACAATATAACTAAAAGTTACATTGTAGCTAGCTTAGGGTTTATTTTTATTTTACAGGCAAGTTTGCATTTATTTTAGCTAGGTAGATTAGTTACTAAATAGTTATTAACTATTTACTAACTACCTATCTAAAATAAATACAAATTTACCTGTAAAATAAAACCTAACCTGAGTTACACTAACATCTAACTTTACAGTACAATTAAATAAATTACCTAAATTAAATACAATTATCTAAATTACAAAAAACAAACACTAAATTACACAAAATAAAAAACTAATTACAAGATATTTAATTAAACTAATTACACCTAATCTAATAGCCCTATAAACCCCCCCCCCCCCAAAAAAAATAAAGCCTAAACTAAACTACCAATAGCCTTTAAAAGGGTCTTTTGCGGGGCATTGCCCCAAAGAAATCAGCTCTTTTACCTGAAAAAAAAAATACAAACAACCACCCAAACAGTAAAACCCCACACCCACACAACCAACCCCCCAAATAAAACCCTAACTAAAAAAACCTAAGCTCCCCATTGCCCTGAAAAGGGCATTTGCATGGGCATTGCCCTTAAAAGGGCATTTATCTCTATTGCCGCCCAAACCCTAACCTAAAAATAAAACCCACCCAATAAACCCTTAAAAAACCTAACACTAACACAAAGCCTAACACTGTTCCACCTGTTCCAATCAGCCACTAGAATGCTAGCTCAATCCTATTGGCTGATTGGATCAGCCAATAGGATTGAAGTTCAATCCTATTGGCTGATTGCATCAGCCAATAGGATTTTTTCAACCTTAATTCCGATTGGCTGATAGAATTCTATCAGCCAATTGAAATCTAAGGGACGCCATCTTGGATGACGTCACTTAAAGAAACATTCATTCGGGAAGAAGACTTAATTGGAAGAGGATGCTCCACGCCGGATGTCTTGAAGATGGAGCCGCTCCGTGCCGGATGGATGAAGATAGAAGATGCCGTCTGGATGAAGACTTCTGCCCTTCTGGAGGACCACTTCTCCCTACTTGGATGAAGACTTCTCCCGGCTTCGTTGAGGACTTCTTGCCAATTTGTTGAGGACTTCTCCCGGCTTCATTGAGGATGGATTTTGACTCTTAAAAACTGTAAGTGGATCTTCAGGGGTTAGTGTTTTTTTATGGGTTTATTGGGGGGGGGGGTTATTTTTAGGTTAGAGTTTGGCCCGCAATAGAGCTAAATGCCCTTTAAAGGGCAATGCCCATACAAATGCCCTTTTCAGGGCAATAGGGAGCTTAGTTTTTTTTAGTTAGGGTTTTATTTGGGGGGTTGGTTGTGTGGGTGGTGGGTTTTACTGTTGGAGGGGGGTTGTTTGTTTTTTTCCAGTAAAGAGCTGATTTTTTTTGTGGCAATGCCCCGCAAAAGGCCCTTTTAAGGGCTATTTGTAGTTTAGTTTAGGCTAGGTTTTTTTTTTATTTTGGGGGGGCTTTTTATTTTGATAGGTCTATTAGATTAGGTGTAATTAGTTTACATATCTTGTAATTTGTTTTTTATTTTGTGTAATTTAGTGTTTGTTTGTTTTTTGTAATTTAGGTAATTGTATTTAATTTAGGTAATTTATTTAATTGTACTGTAAGGTTAGGTGTTAGTGTAACTCAGGTTAGGTTTTATTATACAGGTAAATGTGTATTTATTTTAGCTAGGTAGTTAATAACTATTTAGTAACTATTCTACCTAGCTAAAATAAATACAAACTTGCCTGTAAAATAAAAATAAACCCTAAGCTAGCTACAATGTAATGTAATGTAGCTTAGGGTTTATTTTATAGGTAAGTATTTAGTTTTAAATAGGAATTATTTAGTTAATGATAGGAAATTTTTGTTAGATTTATTTTAATTATATTTAAGTTAGGGGGTGTTAGGGTTAGACTTAGGTTTCGAGGTTAATACATTTAATATAGTGGCGGCGATGTTGGGATGGCAGATTAGGGGTTAATACTATTTAAATAGTGTTTGCGAGGTGGGAGTGCTGCGGTTTAGGGGTTAATATGTTTATTATAGTGGCGGCAACGTTGGGGGCGGCAAATTAGGGGTTAATAAGTGTAGGTAGGCTGCAGCGACATTGGGGGCAGCAGATTAGAGGTTAAAAAATATAATGTAGGTGTCGGCAATGTTGGGGCAGCAGATTAGGGTTAATAAGTATAATGTAGGTGTCAGCGATGTCTGGAGCGGCAGATTAGGGGTTAATAAATATAATGTAGGTGTCAGCGATGTTGGGGGCGGCAGTTTAGGGGTTAATAAGTGTAAGATTAGGGGTGTTTAGACTTGGGTTTCATGTTAGGCTGTTAGGTGTAAACATACATTTTCTTTTGCCATAGGAATCAATGGGGTTGCGTTACCAAGCTTTACGCTGCTTTTTTACAGGTGTTAGGCTTTTTTTCAGCCGGCTCTCCCCATTGATGTCTATGGGGAATTCATGCAAGTACAACCAGCTCACCGCTGACTTAAGCAGCGCTGGTATTGGAGTGCGGTATGGAGCTCGATTTTGCTTTACGCTCACTTCCTGCCTTTTAACGCCGGGTTTAGGAAAACCTGTAATACCAGCGCTGTAGGTAAGTGAGCGGTGACAATAACGTGCAAGTTAGCACCGCACCCCTCATAACGCAAAACTTGTAATCTAGCCGATGATTTCTATGGAATGGAATAGGCCTGGTACTTCTTTTATTCCTTCATCAAGGTTTAAAAAATCATATCCTTTGCCAGCATTTAGATTGGAGTTTTGGGAAAAGATCCCCAAAGTTGATGGGGCTATTTCTACTCTTAATAAACGTACTACTATTCCTATGAAAGATAGTATGTCTTTTAAAGACTCTTTAGATAGGAAATTTGAATCTTATCTAAGGAAAGCTTATTTATATTCTGGCTATGTTCTCAGGCCTGCCATTTCTATAGCTGATGTTGCAGCTGCATCAACTTTTTGGTTGGAAAGTTTAGCGCAACAGGAAATGGATCCTGATTTGTCTAGCATTGTTCGCTGCTTCAACATGCAAATCATTGTATCTGTGATGCTATTTTTGATATCATCAAAATTGATTTTAAATCTATGTATTTAGCTATTTTAGCTAAAAGAGATTTGTGGCTCAAATATTTTAATGCTGACATGTTATCTAAGTTTAGATTACTATCTCTTTCCTTCCAAGGTAATAAGTTATTTGGTTCTCAGTTAGATTTGATTATTTCAACTGTCAATGGGGAAGGGAGTTTTTTTTGCCTCAGGATAAAAGACTTAAGGGTAAATCTAAAGCTTCTAACTGATTTCGTTCCTTTCGACAAAATAAGGAACAGAAACCTAATCCTTCCCCCAAAGAATCTGGTTCCCATTGGAAACCTTCTTCAAGTTGGAGTAAATCCAAACCGTTTAAGAAACCAAAGCCTGCCCCCAAGTTTGCATGAAGGTGTGGCCCTGATTCCAGCTCAGCTGGTAGGAGGCAGATTAAGATTCTTCCAAAACATTTGGGCAAATTCTGTCCAAAATCATTGGATTCAGAGTATTGTCTCTCAAGGGTACCGAATAAGATTCATAGTAAGACCTCTTGTGAGAAGATGTTTTCTCTCATGCATCCCAGCATATCCAGTAAAGGCTCAGGCTTTTCTGAAGTTTGTTTCAGACCTGGAGCTTTCAGGGGTAATTATACCAGTTCCGTTTCAGGAACAGGGTCTGGGGTTTTATTCAAATCTATTCATTGTCCCAAAGAAAGAAAATTCATTCAGGCCAGTTCTGGATCTGAAAATTTTGAATCATTATGTAAGAGTGACAACTTTCAAAATGGTGACTATAAGGACTATTCGGCCTTTTATTCAGTAAGGGCATTATATGTCCACAATAGACTTACAGGATGCATATCTTCATATTCTGATTCATCCAGATAGCTATCAGTTTCTGAGACTCTCTTTTCTAGATAAGCATTACCAATTTGTTGCTCTTCATTTGGCCTAGTGGCAGCTCCAAAAATCTTTTCAAAGGTTTTTGGTACCCTACTCTCTGTAATCAGAGAACAGGGTATTGCGGTGTTTCCTTATTTGGACGATATCTTGGTACTAAATCAGTCTTTACATTCTGCAGAATCTCACACAAATCAACTAGTGTTTCTTCAAAAACATGGTTGGAGGATCAATTTACCAAAAAAGTTCTTTGATTCCTCAGACAAGGGTCACCTTTTTAGGCTTCCAGATAGATTCAGTGTCCATGACTCCGTCTCTAACAGACAAGAGATGATTAAAATTGGTTTCAGCTTGTCTGAACCTTCAGTCTCAATCATTCCCTTCAGTAGCTATGTGCATGGAAGTTTTGGGGCTCATGACTGCAGCATCGGACGCGATCCCCTTTGCTTGTTTTCATATGAGACCTCTCCAGCTTTGTATGCTGAACCAATGGTGCAGGGATTATACAAAGATATCACAATTATTATCCTTAAATCCCAATGTTTGACTGTATCTGACTTGGTGGTTAGATCACGATTGTACAGTTTAAGGGGCCTCTTTTGTTCATCCAATCTGGACGGTGATCACAACAGATGCAAGTCTTTCAGGTTGGGAAGCTGTCTGGGGATCTCTGACAGCACAAGGGGGTTGGAAATCTCAAGAGGCGAGGTTACCAATCAATATTTTAGAACTCTGTGCTATTTTCAGGGCTCTTCAGGTTTGGCCTCTGTTGAAGAGAGAACCGTTCATTTGTTTTCAGACAGACAATATCACAACTGTGGCATATGTCAATCATCAGGGTGGCACTCACAGTCCACAAGCTATGAAAGAAGTATCTAGTAAACTTGCTTGGGCGGAATCCAGCTAGTGTCTAATTTCTGCTATACATATCCCAGGTATAGACAATTGGGAAGTGGATTATCTCAGCCGTCAGACTTTACATCCGGGGGAATGGTCGCTCCATCCAGATGTGTTTTCTCAGATTGTTCAGATGTGGGGTCTTCCAGAAATAGATCTGATGGTCTCCTATCCAAACAAGAAACTACCCAGGTACCTGTCCAGGTCCAGGGATCCTCAGGCGGAAGCGGTTGATGCATTAACAGTTCCTTGGTGTTACCAACCTGCTTATATTTTCCCGCCTCTAGTTCTTCTTCCAAGAGTGATCTCCAAAATCATCATGTAACAATTGTTTGTGTTGCTGTTAGCTCCAACATGGCCTCACAGGTTTTGTTATGCAGATCTTGTTTGGCTGTCCAGTTGCCAACCTTGGCCACTTCCAAGGTCAGACCTTCTGTCTCAAGGTCCGTTTTTCCATCAGGATCTCAAATCATTAAAATGGAAGGTATGGAAATTGAATGCATAGTGCTTAGTCATAGAGGTTTCTCTGACTCAGTGATTAATACTATGTTACAGGCTCATAAATCTGTTTCTAGGAAGATTTATTATCGAGTTTGGAAGACTCATTTTTCATGGTGTTCTTCTCATAAATTCTCCTGGCATTCTTTTAGAATTCCTAGAATTTTACAGTTTCTTCAGGATGGTTTGGATAAGGGTTTGTCTGCAAGTTCCTTGAAGGGACAAATCTCTGATCTTTCTGTTTTATTTCACAGAAAGATTGCTAAGCTTCCTGAAATTCACTGTTTTGTAGAGGCGTTGGTCCGTATCAAGCCTGTCATTAAATCAATCTCTCCTCCTTGGAGTCTTAATTTGGTTTTGAAGACTTTACAGGCTCCTTCGTTTGAGCCTATGCATTCTTTGGACATTAAACTACTTTCTTGGAAAGTATTTGTTCCTTTTGGTCATCTCTTCTGCTAGAAGAGTGTCTGAATTATCTGCTCTTTCTTGTGAATCTCCTTTTCTGATTTTCCATGAGGATAAGGCAGTTTTGCGGACTTCATTTAAATTTCTACCTAAGGTTGTGAATTCTACCAAAATTAATAGAGAAATTGTTGTCCCTTCTTTGTGTCCTAATCCTAAGAATTCTTTGTAGCGATCCTTACATTCTTTGGATGTGGTAAGAGCTTTGAAATATTATGTTGAAGCTACTAAAGATTTCAGGAAGACTTCTAGTCTATTTGTTATCTTTTCTGGTTCTAAGAAAGGTCAGAAGGCTTCTGCCATTTCCTTGGCATCTTGGTTAAAGCTTTTGATTTACTAGGCTTATTTGGGGTCAGGGCAGGCCCCGCCTCACAGAATTACAACACATTCAACTAGATCAGTCTCCACTTTGTGGGCTTTTAAGAATGAAGCTTCAGTTGAACAATTTGCAAAGCAGCAACTTGGTCTTCTTTGCATACATTTACTAAATTCTACCGTTTTGATGTATTTGCTTCTTCGGAAGCAATTTTTGGTAGAAAAGTTTTTCAGGCAGCTGTTTCAGTTTGATTCCTCTGCTTATGTTTAAGTTTTTTCTTTTCATTATGAGAATAAATTTATATTTTGGGTTGTGGATTAATTTTTTTCAGCGGAAAATGGCTGTTATTATTTTATCCTCCCTCTCTAGTGACTCTTGCGTGGAGTTCCACATCTTGGGTATTACTATCCCATATGTCACTAGCTCATGGACTCTTGCCAATTACATGAAAGAAAACATAATTATGTAAGAACTTACCAGATAAATTAATTTCTTTAATATTGGCAAGAATCCATGAGACCCACCCTTTTTTATGGTGGTTAGGATTTTTTGTATAAAGCACAATTATTTCCAAATTTCTTTTTTTGATGTTTTTTACTCCTTTCTTTATCACCCCACTACTTGGCTATTCATTAAACTGAATTGTGGGTGTGGTGAGGTGTGTATTTATAGGCATTTTGAGGTTTGGGAAACTTTGCCCCTCCTAGTTGGATTGTATATCCCATACGTCACTAGCTCATGGACTCTTGCCTATATGAAAGAAACTAATTTATCAGATAAGTTCTTACATAAATTATGTTTTTTGCTAATGTAAGTCAATCCTCAAACTCACCCCATTGCCATCCCCAAACGTAAGTATGCAAAAAAATCTTTGTTTGGAAGATTGAATTCGTGACTTAAGATTTCAAATGTTTTAACTGCCTGCATTTCTGTTCCCAACAGTTGAAAAATCCTACTTAGCCCGGCTTCCTTCCATTTCTGAAATATTGGGGACTGGGTGCCTTGTTGGAATTCTGGGTTTCCAAGGATAGTTTGGAATTTAGATACACCGATTTTTTTTTTTTTTAATTCTTTTTATTGAGAGTAACACAAATGAAGAGCCATAGTTACATCAGATAAGAAAGGAGAAAAAACAAAGGAAAACGCAAAAATTAAGCCCAAACACAGTTGGGCACATTGTTATAAATAAATCTCACCACATAGCTTTAGTTCTGATGTTTTTCACATACCTATGCCATGAACATTTCTTATATGTGTTTATCTCTCATAGTTTTATATTTTATAACTTCCCCCCATTCCATCCAATACAGCCCTATAAACTCTACCCAAACTATCAGAACTCCCTCCCCTACCCTGCTATCTTAGACCTAAATTCCCTCTGAAGAGTCCCTCTAAGACTCATCATAGTGAGCAGCGTGAAGCATAAGAAAAAAAAAAAAAAAAAGGGAGAAAGGGGAGAAGAGAGAGGGGGGAAGAGAAGGGGGAGACCTTTAGGGAGTCCCTTTGACCTTTAGGGAGTCCTTGGATAAAGTATGTGTGCCCACTCGCCTCTCAAGGAATTATCTAAAAATATCTCAGTGTGCTGGAATGGTAGCAGAATCTGTCTCTGAATCTGCAACTCAAAGGTCAAGATCAGTCTTCGCCATTTCCGTAAAAATAGGTTAAGCCTGTTACCAACATCTACCCTGGTGTCTTCCTGCTCTATAAATAATTGCGTTTTCAAGATGTTACGAAAGTATGCTATAGTAGGTCTTGTCATCTTGGTCCAGTGATTTAGAATACATTTTCGTGCGAGTAGGATAGTCAGAGTCAGATCTAAGTCACAATGCTTATATTGAGCGCCCCAGTTTAGGAACAGGACATGCGTGGACTTGAGAGAAATCGGGACCTTCATTTTCTTGTTAATCCAGTACTGCAATTGATACCAGAATTGCCTTATCCCTGGGCAATCCCATATGCAGTGTAACAGACCCAGGGCTTCCGCGGAACACTTAGAACATTTATTAGGGCAGTCAGGAATCCACTTAACCAGCATTTTAGGGGTTAGGTAAGCTCTATGTAGAAATTTGGTTTGGGTTTCCCTGAGATTCACAGAGAGAGTATCCTTTCTAACTTTCTCCAGTGCTCCCCGGACCTCATCCACCGTAATCCCCAGGACCCCCTCCCTCTCCCATCCCATCACAACGGATGACTGTATTTTCAGCAGTCTGTCCTGCAGAAAAGTTTGATAAATCTCTGATAAAGAGACTCTGCCCATCTTAAAGAGGGATTGTGTAAGACGAAAAGGAGAGCCATCCCAGAAATCCGAGTTATCCCTAATCAGTGCGTTTAAATAGTGACAAGCCTGCAAATAGGCATAGAAGTGGACATTCGGAAGATTAAACTCCCTTTGCAGCATAGAGAAGGATTTTACCGACCGAGTCAAAGGGTCTAGCAAAGATCCCACCGATTTCAGACCCATCTTCTCCCAGTAATCGAAGGGCTTCATATCTACTCCTGCCGGAAAATCTGGGTTGTTATGAAGGGGAAGAAAGACCGAGCTGTGCCAATTTTTTTTCAAAAATGTATGCGCCTGGTGCCAGGCCCTTAATGGGTCACGGTATAGCAGGTTCATGCCCACTAATTTCGCCGCTCCTGATTTCGCCATGTGTGGCAAATACGCTAGGGAGATTCCCCCCAGAGCAGCACGTTCCAAGCTGGGCTTGTAAAAATGTTGCGTATCTACCTGCCAGTCCAGGACCAAGCGAATCAGCGCAGCCCAGTTGTAAAGCTTAAAGTCCGGCAGGGAGAGACCCCCTTTCAGGTAGGGCAAGGATAACTTATCTGCAGATATTCAGGGTTTGCCCCCCCTCCAGACAAAGAATCAATTTGCCGCATTTAAAAGCTTCACATCTGATTTCGTCAATAACAGTGGCAGCATAAGTAGTGGGTATAGGAGGCGAGGAAGAATCACCATCTTCACTAGGCTAATCCTACCCACTAGCGACAAGGGAAGGGACTTCCAGCTTCTCATCAGGCTACATAACTTGGCACATAAAGGAGTCAGATTCATAGAGTATATTTTATTGGGATTGACAGGAATGTGGATTCCAAGATAAGTTAGACTCCGGGAGGCTGTCACAAACGGATAGTCATGCACACTTCCCTTTTTCTTATTTAACCACAAGATCTCTGATTTTTGCATATTTACCTTGTACACCGAAAAGGAGCCAAAATCACGTAGAGTTTGCAAAATCTGGGGGATATGCAGCTTCGGGTCTTGCACAAACAACATCATATCGTCTGCATAAAGTGCCAGCTGTTGGGGGTCCCCTGCCATATTGATACCTGGGAAAACCTGGCGCAGCTTTGTTGCCAGCGGTTCCAGAGCCATATTAAATAGTAGCAGCGACAGGGGGCAGCCTTGTCTAGTGCCTCGCCCTAGGATCACATTAGTAGAAAATGTGTTGTTTACGCATATGTTAGCAATGGGGGAGGAGTATAGGTTTTTAAGGAAAGATGTAAAGGGACCCGAGATGTTGAACTTGGCCATAGTGTGAAACAAGTGACTCCACTCTACCCTATCAAAGGCCTTTTCTGCGTCAAGAGACAGCAGAAAGGCTTCCAGGAGCGATTTATCCAATCCATCGTGATTTCCATTCCAAAAGAAATGAGTCAATTGGAGTACTCGGCGGATATTAACCACAGATGATCTCGCATGCATGAAGCCAGTTTGGTCTTCGTGGATTAACTCTGGCAAAATTAATTTAAGGCGCTCTGCCAGTAGTTTCATAAGAATCTTACAGTCCGCATTGAGCAGCGATATCGGCCGATAAGACTCAGGGAGAAGGGTGTCTTTTCCCGCTTTAGGTATGAGGGTAATATATGCCGCCGAAAACTAACTGGATGGTACATCCTCTGCCGAAAAATATTTCGCGAACAGGTCAGTTAACACTGGGACCACTTGTGGCTTCAACATTCGATAAAACTCAATGGGCAGCCCATCCGGGCCAGCTGCTTTGACCAGGGCTAATGATGAAATTGTTTTAACCACTTCCTCTCTAGAGATAGGTGCGTTCAGTTTGTCCAACTGATCGTCTGAGATCTTTGGTAATTTAACGGAGCTCCAAAAGTCTCTCAGGACCTCGTCAGAGCATTTTTGGTCACTGGTGTAAAGCCGGGAGTAGTAGGAGGCGAATGCCTCCGCTATTCTCTTGGGTTCTCTAACCACTCTATCTCCATCCCTGAGGGCCAGTATAAAGTGTTTTGAGGTTTTAAGATTGACCAATGAGGCCAACAACCTACCAGACCTATCGCCATATCTATAGTATTTACCTCTGTTCCTTAAAAGAGTCTGGGACGTCTGATAGGCCAAGAGCGCGTCATATTCTTTTTTGACAGCAATGTATTTTTGATGATGCAGCCTCGTGGGCCCATCACGATAAGCTAGATAGGCGGTAGCCAAGTCATTTCTGAGCTTTTCCAGCCTCTCTGCCTGCAGTTTCTTTTTACAGGAAAGAAAGGCTAAAATGTTTCCCGCAAGCACAACCTTCACAATTTGCCAGAGGAGTTCGGGCTTTGCAAGATGCTGCGCATTGGTAGAGTGAAAATCATCCCAACTTTTGATCATGTACTGTTGGAACTCTTGAAATGTGATTATGTATTATGGGAACCTGAGAGATCGCCGATCTCTTGGCGGATCTAAAACATCAAGAAAGAGCCCCACAGAAGCGTGATCGGACACCATTACCTCTCCTATCTTGGTATCTATGATCAGTGGGATCAAAGAGTTGCAGGTTAGAAACATGTCAATGACATAGTGGGCAAAGCCCGGGAAAAACAGGTATAGTCTCTTCCATCCGGATTCAGCTTGCGCCAGATATCAACAACATCTAGCGAGGAGGTTAGAGCCCGAAATATTTCAAATTCAAATTTACATTCCGATTTAACATGCATTCCAGTAGCGGCCCTGGTGGTGTCCCTAAGTCTGTCACACCGCGGATTGGGAGCCAAGTTAAAATCCCCTCCAATGATGAGAGCAGAGCCCAAAAAGGGAGTCAGGACTCCGATCAAATTTTCCCAGAACGTCCTATGCTTCTGATTAGGGGCATAAACATTGCATAAAACATATTTTTTGTTGGCTATTGTGGTCTGTACAACAATGTACCGTCCATCAGGGTCTTTAGTCACTACCCTGTCTGTGAGTTCTAACTTTTTCCCAAATAGGATTGCTACACCACGACTAGCACTCTTGTATGAGGCAAAATCAGCTCTTCCCACCCAATCTCTCTCTAGCTTAGCATGTTCAATGTCAGTCAGGTGCGTCTCTTGCAAGAACGCAATGTCTGCTCTTTTTTTCCTCAATTGAGTAAGTATGGTCTTTCTCTTTATAGGGGAGTGAATGCCCCCTACATTCCAGGTGTATATATTAAATTACAGTATTAGATAGGTTCCCCCAAGGGAGTGAGAGAGAGAAAAAAAAAGGGGGAGAGAGGGGAAGGATAGAAAATCTTCACGCTGTCACCTACCTTCTGGTGGGCTCCATTTTCCCAGTGTAATTCAGGTTCTTGTAAACTGCAAGGGGACAACAATGAACAGATCATCAACCAGGTATTAACAAAACATCCTATATCAGTAAGTCGTTTGTTATAACCGAGCTTGCTCAATGTATATAGTACACCAAATTTTAAGAGCCCACGTTGTAGGACCTGGGGAAGTCTATCCCAGCCCCCTAGTAATGGTAGCAATTGCAGCCCAAAAAAATCGGCAGGTGCTCCCTGAGTGGCCCTAATACAGCATAATGGGTTTAACATACAATTTTCAATGAACTCAGGGAACATAGACATAAGGCGGGCAAACATCAACAGGGTGAGCATTGGTGCCGGTTGGAATACTATAAGCAATTTCAAGATTTCAAACATTAAACTTATGTACAATCTAAACTCATCAAGAGTTAACAGAGGTGCCCAGAGGTTAGGCGACAGCCCCCTGGTCTGGCTACTGTAGCCATTTCTGTTTGCACAAGCCATTAATAATACTAAACTGTAAGTATCAAGTTCCTATCACAGGTCCTTCTTTTAACCTTCACCCCCCCTGGCAGAAATATGGCCCCTGCAGCCCTCCTCTGCATCCAATTACTCTTGTGCAGCTTGTGGTGACTCGAAAAATTTGGGCCCTCTGGGGGTAGCTATCTTTAACTTAGCAGGGAAAAGCAAATATGCCTGTCTACCCTCTCTGTGTAGCCTAGAGCATAAAGTTGAGAACTCCCTGCGTTTCTTCACTAGGTCTGCAGAATAATCCTGGAACAACAGGATCCTAGAATTCTCATAAAGTACCTCATCCATTTTCCTATACGCTCTAAGAACCGCCATTTTAGTTTGAAAATGAGGAAATGTTATCATCACAGGCCTCGCTGGCACATTGCGCTCCATAGCTGGTCTCTCAGGGCCTACTCTATGCACTCTCTCTACACTATGTACCAAAGCATCTGCAAGGATCCCTAACAGGGGAGGGAGAAAAGTTTCAACAAATTTTAGAATCTCATTCGCTTTAACACACTCTGGCAGCCCTATCAGGCGAACGTTATTCCGCCGTGATCTATTTTCTAGATCATCTATCCTTTGTTTAAGTATTGTAGCATGCTTCTCTAACGCCACTATTTTACTGGAGTGAACAGTTTGCGTATCCTCCAAATCAGAGACCCTATTCTCAACCTCTGACACCCTAGTCGAGAATTGTTTGACCTCTTCCGCAAGAGTATCAACCCCTTTCTGGAGGTTCTCTATTTTCGGTAGAAATAGGGTGGATATTTATTTGACAATTGGGTGGGGGTCAAGGGCATAGTTCTCCTGCAACATGTCACTAGATGAGGCCTGAGTACCAATATCAGATCCCATTTTATTTCTGCGGTCTGCATTTTTATTTCTAATCGCCATGGTACTTGGTATTAGGAATTTCTCCATACACTTTATAACCGCTTATTTCCCAGCCAGTGCCCAAGCAAATCTCATCTAGCTGTGACAGCAGTTTGCAACCTGTCACTACTGTTTTTCAGGTCTGGAAAGCTAATACAGAAGCAAGTATATCTCTCTCTCTCTATAACAGGTCAGAAGAGCCTCATCAGTGATATAGAAAATACTCAGTTAGTTTAACAATATAACAAAGCACATTTGCTGATCATCTGAAGTACATGCATCTATAATTGGTTGCAAATAACTATTGCTAAGCCTGCAGGAAAAAGAAAGATTAGTTAGTGAGCTCCTTATCACCAGCCCCCTGCCCAACAACACAATGAGGAGGTAACCAGAAAGTTAGCATTAGGAGATCCCTGCTGTATATAACAATTTCCCTTAGCTTATATATTGTGTAACTTTGAGAAAAGCAGGTTTTCAATAAATCAGGAGATACCAATCACATATAGGTTGCCTTGTGTTCACTTTAAATGTACTTGAGAGTCTAAAATGCAAAAAGAGATCCTGCCCATGCAAGGTCACTGCAGTGATCTTTCAAATAAAAAGTCATTTAGTGCTCCATATTCTGTGCGAGAGATAGTACACCTCTGAATAGGGAGTCTAATAGTTCCTGAGCAGGGGATTGTCAAAATATAACGGAAAGTTCCAAAAGGAGTCCCCAAAAAGCAGTGGCCAGCCTCAATTAACCCTTTCTGTTCTTCTGCCACCTACCTCCCCTCAGTATGGGCTCCAACAAGTAAAGGCAATAGCAAAAGCCTCTTCACCACAACCGGGCAGTCAGACAGACAGAACGTTAGCCGCTTACGGCTCTGGCTTACCAGCTTTCAACACAGGACAGTCCTCAGCGGTTTCTAGCTGCAACTGCGCCTATTCCTTTTCTGCCCAGACCTGGATATAGAGCGGATCTTGAAGGCGGCAGGTGTACCTCTGCTAGTTTTCTCGTTCCGGTGCAGTAGGGTGCCTGGCAAACTAGTCTGTTGCGTCCTCACTCACCCGACCACTTGCTCCGTGACTGTCGGCCCTTATGAATCACGCTTGAGCCACGTTGTTAGGGGTAATATGAACCTAACGGCAGCCATCTTGTTCCCCGCAGCCATCTTGTGATGATTAGCATCCATTTTGTAATGATTAGACTTTTATTATAGTGGTTTATTATGTAGTAAGAAATATGCTGATGTTAGGGAGACTTGCATAGATATAATAGCCCTGAGAATGACCCTGAAGATGTGCATTGTTATCTCTACAAGATGTCAAACGGCTGTGATTTGTGCTGGGCTAGGAGGCCCAGTTACTGTTTATCTGTAGTTAGATATTCCTGTAGAAATGACTCCCTAACACTCCTTTTATTCCAATTATATTTTCTATGAGTTTCTTTGTTCTTATAGAAATACCATGTGAAATGATGTAATTATGAATATGTCACTTGTTAAACCTATATGCTGTAACTCTTGTCTGCAAGGATATCTGACAAATGTGATGTACAACTTACAGGATGCCAGATGTTTTTCCTCATCTTAGAAATGAGCTAATGACTACAGATTTCAATGTATTCTGAAATGTATTTAAGCTCGCTATCCTGAACAATAAAATTAGAGCTGTTCAACAAACATATTCTTGTGTGTTCTCTGAACGGCTCTCCAAGTACTTGAAAACACTTTGCAGGGTAGATGCCAGAGTCCTGAAGCAGAGGAGAACAAGAGGGTCCTGGTCCTAGAGGAGTCTCCTTACAAATGGTGTCTAGAAGTGATAGCTTGTCAAGGGGTGAGTAAAACACTTGTTTTGCACTGTTTTTTGCTTACCCATTGTCAAACTAGAACCCTATAGGACCAGACACTCAGGTTATCTATAAAAAAAAAATATAGTGGGGAATGTGTATGTATGTTATGCATATCTGTGTATGTTGTGTATATATGTATATTTAAGGTGTTTTTAAGGTGTTTTTTTTTATGGAAATTTTTTGGTAAAAATTGTTTTTGGTTATAAAGTAGTATCTGAGGTTAGAGGCCTCCAAGAGATACATGATTACATGGTATCTGAGGTTAGAGTCCTCTGAATGATACATGTTAATTGTTTTTATTTATTAGATATGGTATCTGAGGTTAGAGTCCTTTGAATGATACATATTTATTGGTTTCGGAGATTAGAGGCCTCCAGTGACATATGATGAGGTTAGAGGCCTCCAGTGACATATGATGAGGTTAGAGTCCTCTAGAGACATATGTTTTTATTGGTTAAAATATAGTATTTTAAGGTTAAAACGGAGTTCGAGTCTCTGTTGGAATATAAGGATTTAATGTAGTATATAGTGTTGTATGCGGTATATATGTTGTAAAATAAAGGGGTATAATTCGTAAAATTTATTGCATATTATCCATAAACTCTGGTATCAGCCTGGAAATTGTTTTGCTATCTTTGTCTATGCGCAATCTGTTGCTGTATTACATTTGTTTTTCTGCTTGCACACTTCAAATTGCTGTATTGCCTTTGCATTTTCTAATTGCTTTTGCTATATACTTACTGTGCTGTTTTGTGCTTAAAATATATATTAAGTGACTGTGCATTTTATTACTGCTGCTCTTTTTGTGTTGTTAAAGAAAAAGTTTCTTTCAGGCAGAAAAGCACCCACTCTAGAGAGGGAGGGGGGATCATAAAAAGATCTGTCAGTGAGCAGCTGTGTAGAGTCAGTGAAGAGAAATTTAAAAAAAACTGTTCCGTTGTATGTGTGTGCAGTAATGAAAGGGAGATTTAAGTGTAACAGATTTAATTATTTGAAATGTATTTATCTGAATTTGTGAGGAAATGGCCAATCTTTTCAGACTCAGATATATACAAATACATTTTAAATTTGGAGGAAAATTAATAAATATATGTTTTCCTGAAAAAAACAAACAAAAAAAAATAAAAAACAAAGAGGGGGAGTGAATCTCTGGTATGCGAGATGAAATGAGCTTGTCTGTATAGCTGTATAAGACGTTTTAAGAAAATATGTTGTAATGTTATTTTATATACCTGTATTTTAAAGTCACCAGCATGTTTTAAGTATGTGGTATTCATGTGCAGTTTTAGTTTTAAGTGATAATTGTGTGGCAAGTAACGGCTTTGAGAGTGGCTTTGAAAGTGCGATGGTGTGTGATTTTTTTGTCACGCTCTGGTAAAAATGAAACTGTTTTTGGAATGATTAATAGGTTGACGTATGTTGTATTTGTAAGGTCTGTGCACAGAGTTGGTGCACCCAATGACATATAGTTATAAGCTGTAATTGAAAGTTTATTTAAAAGTGCGTCCGTTTTTGTTGCAAGTAAATTAATCTGCAGGGCATGCTACAATACAGAGGTGAAATTTGTGTGGTAAATCATACAAGCAGCCTAAATTATGGTTAGAATATACATATGTAATTTACGTAATGAATGGTTAGTCCTTAAAGGGACAGTGTACTGTAAAATTGTTTTATATTAATGTATTTGTAATGACTTGTGATATAAGCTGAATAGTTTCAAATGTAGGTGAATTTGCATTGGCAAGTTTGTGTATATATAAAGTAAATTGTAATGGGTTGAATTGTTTGTCTGTAAAATCAGAACTCAGTGTGTAGACAGAGCACTAGAAAATTGTCATTTTATTAGCAGCAATAACACTGTATTAGTAGTTTGCAAAATATATATTTTTTGGGACCTTTCTTTGTATTCTTTTTAAATCTGCCATTTAGTTAGTAGATATTTCTTTTGCAGTGTAACTGAATTCTCTCTGTAATGCAAACTAATTGATAAGTTGTCTACAATCTTAGTGTTATGATCTGTGAGACTAAAAAAAAAAAAAAAAAGACAGAGGAGTGAAAATATTTAAAGGGATATAAAATCTGAGATTTTAAGGAAATATTTACAGAGAAGACAATGAGGTTTACTGTAAGCCTAACACTAGTATATTTAACTGTGTCAGCAGTTTCAATTAAAGATAATTTTTAATTTGAGTAAAATGTCCCTTTAACTAGCCTGCATCCCACTGTGTGTTTTTATGTTGGTTATGCTTGCTTAGGCTATTTAATGAATGTCAGTATACATGTTTATTAGTAAGTAAGGCCAATGACTCATTGGGAATAATTTAAAGGGGAAATTTTTATTATTATTATTTTTTTTTTTGTAGAAAGCTTATTTTATTTTTTGTTATATACATTTGTTACATTTGGCTAGAGAGCTGCAGAATGGTGAATGTCAAATTGTAAACAGAGTTAAATCGAGTAATTGTGTTGTTATTGAACTTTTGGTTATGTAAAAGTATAGACTGGATTCTAGCAGCTTTTCACAGATTATTTGTGCCACATCTGGTTTACTTAAAGGGACAGTCTACCATATAATTGTTATTGTTTTGAGGATGGATGGTCCCTTTATTAACCATTCCCCAGTGTTGCATGGCCAACACAGTTGTATTGGTATGCTTTTTGCCTCTGTAGTTGCCTTGTGTCTAGGGGCATTCTTCCAGCTCCCTGGTCACATGACTGTGACTGTTTATGGTCTATTGTCTTAAATTTAGCATTGTTTTGTGCTGGATCTTGGATGACCCCCTGTGCCTGAACACAGTGTTATCTATATGGCCCACGTGTATTTTGTCTCTCTGTGTTGAAAAGAGATTTAAAAAAAGCCTGTGATAAGAGGCAGCCCTCAAAGGCTTAGAAATTAGCATATGAGCCTACCTATGTTTAGTTTAAACTAAGAACACCAAGAAAAAATTTGATGATAAAAGTAAATTGGAAAGTTGATTAAAATTAAAAGTCCTATCTGAATAATGAAAGTTTAATTTATACTAAAATGTCCCTTTAACAGTGGATTTGCATGGTGCATGCGAGCAGGAGCTATATAGAACAGTGGCTGTATCATTATTCTCTAATTATTCCCAAAATTGGATACTTAGGTGTTTGTGTGTTCTTTTGTAAATTTATGGTTAGGGATTTTATTTGTAAATATGCAACTGGAGTTTATTGATCTTCTGAAGTGTTTGCATCATTAGTATGATATCATAGAATTGTACATGGTAGAATTTGCAGAACCACGGTATAGATGGTTGTTTTAGGATTTTAATTATTTTGTAGTGTTTTGCGAGTGCTGCGTTTCAGGGAATGGCAGAATTGGTTTTGAATTTCAGGTTAATTTTGGTTGTTAAAAGTTTGTGTCGGCTGTTCATGTTTTGTTTTGTAAAATGGACAATTGGTTTAAGTGTTTTCTAAGAGAATGTTGTGTTTTTATTTTTCGTGAATGCGTGTGGTAAGGTGCTGTATGAATGGAATATTGCATGTGGAGGTGTATTTGATTTTGCTTGCTATTGAGAATTGTATTCTGCATGCATGAGTGGAGTGGATAATTTGTCTTTTTGTTATGTTGTGTTTGCATGCCACATGGGATGTTTCACGCAAACAAGGGGGAAGTATTGATGAGTATTGATGAGTATCTTTATGTGATAGGGGTGATTGTTTTTAGGTAAGAAGGTGAACCTAAAACGTTTTGAATCTTCTCTTACAATGTTATTGCCTAACCACCAGCTGTGCCCTATATTTTTCTATATTTTGTTCTTAACACTATATTTGTATTTGCAGGATGAGATCATGCAGCTGTATCCAGAAATTAACCAACACTAACGGAATTATTTTTGAGTTTTTTCCATATTTAGGTAAAATCTGTACAGATAAAATTCCATAAGTGCACTCTTCAAAAGATTAAAGATTGAAAGCAAGTAAACCTTTAAAGAAAGAAAAGAAGAAAATGAAAGACCTTTTGTCAAGCTTGTTTTAACCACCATACTGCAGTAAAAAATAAAAAAAAAATAAAAAAAAAAGTTACTGAACTATCTTTGGATCCATTCTTTGCTTTGCATGCTGGTACCAGCCCCAGAACTGGACTCTGGGTAATCCATGACTGTTTCCTCTGATGTGTGTCTTCAGGACATAAAGACTATCCTTCTCTGGACTGTGCCTTATCGCTCGATATGGAGGTCCTGTTATGCTGTTACAGGGTCAACCAATTAAATTAGGGGAGTATTGTTTTAACTTGATTCCTTATACTGCTTGTTTTGTATTCTCTTGTAGTTGTTTTATTTTTATTGAACATATTAGGTATAAGAGGTCATATGCTTCATTGGTATTAGTGCACATTGTAGTTTATGTGCTTAACATAGTAATTTTTAGATAAATGTAACTGTGAACTGTGCAGTATTGTACCCTATTGAATGGCCCACTGAGTATAAAAATATGTTTCAGAAAAATGCTGCAATATATCATAATATCTTAGACCCTTCACCCTTTAGAACATAAGGAGGACACATCTAAGCTAGAAGTTTATAGTAAATATACAGAGAAATGTTTGTTTTAGGGAATAGCCTAATTATAGTTTATGAAAGCAAATGTATTTTTCCTTTTATTAATTAGTATGGTATCTTTTCACTTGCGTAGTATTCATGAAGTATCATTTAAAAGTGTATAGAGAAGTTGTAAATTATTCTCTGAGAAATGTCAATGTATTTAGTTTGTATTGTATATCAACAATGTTTTGTTTGATTTTAAATGACATAGGATGAAAGTGATGTTGTATTGGGACATAATTGTGATTGTATTGCGGTGTGTACTCATCCTGTACTGTTTCTGTTTGCTTCCTAGACTCCCTGTGACTCGAGTGTTTGCTTGCCATGGGTATCCACTGGTTGCCTTGTCTACCCCATGAACAAACCATCAGATTTCCAGTATCTCCCTGCGGAAGAACCGTGGATAAGCACCCCTACTGCAAATGAACTGTTGGAGAACTGTATTATAGCAAAGTGTCAAGGTGCAGCGCTCTCAAATGGACAAAGACTGTTCTTAAAGTGATCAGAGGCCACCTAGAGACAGTTGTGCTGTTGCTATGTCATGCTTTAAAAGGAACTGTTGGACATATTGGGGGTGCTAGCAATGCAGGTGGAGAGATAGAAGCTGCAGAGTTGTTTGGGGGTAGATGGGGGGCTGGTTGGGTCTCTGTGCCGGTGGACCGGTAGTTTTGGGAAGGCTGGAGGATAGATGGAAGGTATTGGAGGGACTGTACCTATATGCAGTGACAATTAGCCTATAAAAGTATATCATAATATAAGGCTTTACTACTTTTCTATGTCAGTCTATTTTTATGTTATTCTGTTAGAATAAAAGGATGGTATGTTAGGGGTAATATGAACCTAACGGCAGCCATCTTGTTCCCCGCAGCCATCTTGTGATGATTAGCATCCATTTTGTAATGATTAGACTTTTATTATAGTGGTTTATTATGTAGTAAGAAATATGCTGATGTTAGGGAGACTTGCATAGATATAATAGCCCTGAGAATGACCCTGAAGATGTGCATTGTTATCTCTACAAGATGTCAAACGGCTGTGATTTGTGCTGGGCTAGGAGGCCCAGTTACTGTTTATCTGTAGTTAGATATTCCTGTAGAAATGACTCCCTAACACTCCTTTTATTCCAATTATATTTTCTATGAGTTTCTTTGTTCTTATAGAAATACCATGTGAAATGATGTAATTATGAATATGTCACTTGTTAAACCTATATGCTGTAACTCTTGTCTGCAAGGATATCTGACAAATGTGATGTACAACTTACAGGATGCCAGATGTTTTTCCTCATCTTAGAAATGAGCTAATGACTACAGATTTCAATGTATTCTGAAATGTATTTAAGCTCGCTATCCTGAACAATAAAATTAGAGCTGTTCAACAAACATATTCTTGTGTGTTCTCTGAACGGCTCTCCAAGTACTTGAAAACACTTTGCAGGGTAGATGCCAGAGTCCTGAAGCAGAGGAGAACAAGAGGGTCCTGGTCCTAGAGGAGTCTCCTTACACACGTGGTCGCCCGGTATGGTCCCACTGGACTCAGTGTAACTTAGCTGAGGTCGGTCAATTCAGTCGCTCGTAGCGACCTGGTTCCAATGCCAGTCCAAGTTAAGGGCTCAAGTTGGGAAGACACCTTATCAAGCAGGTTTCTCTACACCTCTTCCTTCCTCGTAGCGCGCCAAGATGGCCTCCGGTATCACGGATCTTTTAGCCGTAGGGTCCCACAGCTGGTTATAGCTTGTACTTCCGTGGGGGTAGTGGTATTATTCCAGCCCTTATGTAGCCCAGACACGATCCCTGTCAAGGGCAAGCAGGCTCGGGCAGCAGATTAGGGTAAATTTCCTCAAATATTACCAAGGTTGTACGGAGCTCTGTACTAGAGCTGCTATCTCTAAGCCCGCCCACCGGAAGTCCTCAGATACACCGATTTTAATTGCTAGCATTGTGAGAATTTCACACCAAGCTATAATCAATGTATATATAGATTTAAGTTGTTTTATATCTTTAGGTATCTTGCTACATTGACAATGTGTCAGTGATACTGTTAGATATGGGTAAGTTATACTATGCTCAAGATCATTATTGGTAAAGTAGTCTGAATTAACGATCCAGTCTACCATTATTCGAGATAAAGATATTAAATTATATATTTGAAAATCCGGAAGTGCTGAGATGACATTTCTTAATGAAAATGAAATTCAAGAGAAGGAAGAAAAACACTAAATATAACATGACAGTAAAGAGGTAATTTAAATTTCTGCTGTATCTAAAATAATACACTGTGTATCCTAATGTCAGCATCAATGTTTCTCTTTAATACTAATTACACATATACATACTTTCAAAGTATAATACACAATGTAACAAATGGCACTTACAAGTTCTGATGAGTGATCAATGACACAAGTATCAAGCAATTTGATTAGTTTGATAGTATAAAATGTATATTTAAATTTGATTGGCTGATGTCATAAACCATGTGATTATGCATATCCCAATCAAAAGTGGTGGAAAAATTCACTAGTGTGTGTTCTGTCTAGGAGTATTGCGTCATATTTGGTGTTAAAAGTGTTGCGTCAAATTTGGTGCAAAGTGGAAAATGGGACTTGTATTACATGCCTTAAACATGGTGCATATAGATTTATCCAAAAATAAAAAAATAAAAGGAAGTTATTTATATTATGTTATGTATTTATTTCATTTTTAACTCTACTAGTGCACTTAGGCCTAGATTTGGAGTTCGGCGGTAAAAGGGCTGTTAACGCTCCGCGGGTTTTTTTCTGGCCGCACCATAAATTTAACTCTGGTATCGAGAGTTAAAACAAATGCTGCGTTAGGCTCCAAAAAAGGAGCGTAGAGCATATTTACCGCAAATGCAACTCTCGATACCAGAGTTGCTTACGGACGCGGCCGGCATCAAAAACGTGCTCGTGCACGATTCTCCCATAGGAAATAATGGGGCAGTTTGAGCTGAAAAAAAACCTAACACCTGCAAAAAAGCAGCGTTCAGCTCTTAACGCAGCCCCATTGTTTCCTATGGGGAAACACTTCCTACGTCTGCACCTAACACTCTAACATGTACCCCGAGTCTAAACACCCCTAACCTTACACTTATTAACCCCTAATCTGCCGCCCCCGCTATCGCTGACCCCTGCATTACACTTTTAACCCCTAATCTGCCGCTCCGTAAACCGCCGCCACCTACGTTATCCCTATGTACCCCTAATCTGCTGCCCTAACATCGCCGACCCCTATGTTATATTTATTAACCCCTAATCTGCCCCCCACAACGTCGCCGACACCTGCCTACACTTATTAACCCCTAATCTGCCGAGCGGACCTGAGCGCTACTATAATAAAGTTATTAACCCCTAATCCGCCTCACTAACCCTATCATAAATAGTATTAACCCCTAATCTGCCCTCCCTAACATCGCCGACACCTACCTTCAATTATTAACCCCTAATCTGCCGACCGGAGCTCACCGCTATTCTAATAAATGTATTAACCCCTAAAGCTAAGTCTAACCCTAATACTAACACCCCCCTAAGTTAAATATAATTTTTATCTAACGAAATAAATTAACTCTTATTAAATAAATGATTCCTATTTAAAGCTAAATACTTACCTGTAAAATAAATCCTAATATAGCTACAATATAAATTATAATTATATTATAGCTATTTTAGGATTAATATTTATTTTACAGGCAACTTTGTAATTATTTTAACCAGGTACAATAGCTATTAAATAGTTAAGAACTATTTAATAGTTACCTAGTTAAAATAATAACAAATTTACCTGTAAAATAAATCCTAACCTAAGATATAATTAAACCTAACACTACCCTATCAATAAAATAATTAAATAAACTACCTACAATTACCTACAATTAACCTAACACTACACTATCAATAAATTAATTAAACACAATTGCTACAAATAAATACAATTAAATAAACTATCTAAAGTACAAAAAATAAAAAATAACTAAGTTACAGAAAATAATAAAATATTTACAAACATAAGAAAAATATTACAACAATTTTAAACTAATTACACCTACTCTAAGCCCCCTAATAAAATAACAAAGCCCCCCAAAATAAAAAATTCCCTACCCTATTCTAAAATACAAATATTACAAGCTCTTTTACCTTACCAGCCCTGAACAGGGCCCTTTGCGGGGCATGCCCCAAGAATTTCAGCTCTTTTGCCTGTAAAAAAAAACATACAATACCCCCCCCCCAACATTACAACCCACCACCCACATACCCCTAATCTAACCCAAACCCCCCTTAAATAAACCTAACACTAATCCCCTGAAGATCTTCCTACCTTGTCTTCACCATACCAGGTTCACCGATCCGTCCTGGCTCCAAGATCTTCATCCAACCCAAGCGGGGGTTGGCGATCCATAATCCGGTGCTCCAAAGTCTTCCTCCTATCCGGCAAGAAGAGGACATCCGGACCGGCAAACATCTTCTCCAAGCGGCATCTTCTATCTTCTTCCATCCGATGACGACCGGCTCCATCTTGAAGACCTCCAGCGCGGATCCATCCTCTTCTTCCGACGACTAGACGACGAATGACGGTTCCTTTAAGGGACGTCATCCAAGATGGCGTCCCTCGAATTCCGATTGGCTGATAGGATTCTATCAGCCAATCGGAATTAAGGTAGGAATTTTCTGATTGGCTGATGGAATCAGCCAATCAGAATATAGTTCAATCCGATTGGCTGATCCAATCAGCCAATCAGATTGAGCTCGCATTCTATTGGCTGTTCCGATCAGCCAATAGAATGCGAGCTCAATCTGATTGGCTGATTGGATCAGCCAATCGGATTGAACTATATTCTGATTGGCTGATTCCATCAGCCAATCAGAAAATTCCTACCTTAATTCCGATTGGCTGATAGAATCCTATCAGCCAATCGGAATTCGAGGGACGCCATCTTGGATGACGTCCCTTAAAGGAACCGTCATTCGTCGTCTAGTCGTCGGAAGAAGAGGATGGATCCGCGCTGGAGGTCTTCAAGATGGAGCCGGTCGTCATCGGATGGAAGAAGATAGAAGATGCCGCTTGGAGAAGATGTTTGCCGGTCCGGATGTCCTCTTCTTGCCGGATAGGAGGAAGACTTTGGAGCACCGGATTATGGATCGCCAACCCCCGCTTGGGTTGGATGAAGATCTTGGAGCCAGGACGGATCGGTGAACCTGGTATGGTGAAGACAAGGTAGGAAGATCTTCAGGGGATTAGTGTTAGGTTTATTTAAGGGGGGTTTGGGTTAGATTAGGGGTATGTGGGTGGTGGGTTGTAATGTTGGGGGGGGGGTATTGTATGTTTTTTTTTACAGGCAAAAGAGCTGAAATTCTTGGGGCATGCCCCGCAAAGGGCCCTGTTCAGGGCTGGTAAGGTAAAAGAGCTTGTAATATTTGTATTTTAGAATAGGGTAGGGAATTTTTTATTTTGGGGGGCTTTGTTATTTTATTAGGGGGCTTAGAGTAGGTGTAATTAGTTTAAAATTGTTGTAATATTTTTCTTATGCTTGTAAATATTTTATTATTTTCTGTAACTTAGTTATTTTTTATTTTTTGTACTTTAGATAGTTTATTTAATTGTATTTATTTGTAGCAATTGTGTTTAATTAATTTATTGATAGTGTAGTGTTAGGTTAATTGTAGGTAATTGTAGGTAGTTTATTTAATTATTTTATTGATAGGGTAGTGTTAGGTTTAATTATATCTTAGGTTAGGATTTATTTTACAGGTAAATTTGTTATTATTTTAACTAGGTAACTATTAAATAGTTCTTAACTATTTAATAGCTATTGTACCTGGTTAAAATAATTACAAAGTTGCCTGTAAAATAAATATTAATCCTAAAATAGCTATAATATAATTATAATTTATATTGTAGCTATATTAGGATGTATTTTACAGGTAAGTATTTAGCTTTAAATAGGAATCATTTATTTAATAAGAGTTAATTTATTTCGTTAGATAAAAATTATATTTAACTTAGGGGGGTGTTAGTGTTAGGGTTAGACTTAGCTTTAGGGGTTAATACATTTATTAGAATAGCGGTGAGCTCCGGTCGGCAGATTAGGGGTTAATAATTGAAGGTAGGTGTCGGCGATGTTAGGGAGGGCAGATTAGGGGTTAATACTATTTATGATAGGGTTAGTGAGGCGGATTAGGGGTTAATAACTTTATTATAGTAGCGCTCAGGTCCGCTCGGCAGATTAGGGGTTAATAAGTGTAGGTAGGTGTCGGCGACGTTGAGGGGGGCAGATTAGGGGTTAATAAATATAACATAGGGGTCGGCGATGTTAGGGGTAGCAGATTAGGGGTACATAGGGATAACGTAGGTGGCGGCGATTTGCGGTCGGAAGATTAGGGGTTAATTATTTTAAGTAGCTTGCGGCGACGTTGTGGGGGGCAAGTTAGGGGTTAATAGATATAATACAGGGGTCGGCGGTGTTAGGGGCAGCAGATTAGGGGTACATAAGTATAACGTAGGTGGCGGTCGGCAGATTAGGGGTTAAAAATTTTAATCGAGTGGCGGCGATGTGGGGGGACCTCGGTTTAGGGGTACATAGGTAGTTTATGGGTGTTAGTGTACTTTAGGGTACAGTAGTTAAGAGCTTTATAAACCGGCGTTAGCCAGAAAGCTCTTAACTCCTGCTATTTTCAGGCGGCTGGAATCTTTTCGTTAGAGCTCTAACGCTCACTGCAGAAACGACTCTAAATACCGGCGTTAGAAAGATCCCATTGAAAAGATAGGCTACGCAAATGGCGTAGGGGGATCTGCGGTATGGAAAAGTCGCGGCTGAAAAGTGAGCGTTAGACCCTTTAATCACTGACTCCAAATACCAGCGGGCGGCCAAAACCAGCGTTAGGAGCCTCTAACGCTGGTTTTGACGGCTACCGCCGAACTCTAAATCTAGGCCTAAGTTTGGAGCAATAATATTGTCCCCTTGCTTTGTAATGATAGACAAAGATGTAACATTATCCACAAGTAGTAATGTATTTCATTTTTATCCCTATATCTACTATTGCATCATAATTGAAGTAATACTTTGCAACAGCATTGGAGCAATAATAGTGTTTGATTTAGAAAGAGTATAGAATTTTAATAAAGTTTCTAATTTACTTTTATTATCTAATATACTTCATTGTCTTGCAGCATCGAACATAACCTTTCTGTGTTTTCAGACTCCCATTGATTTCTTAGGCATCCGTGGCCTCAAGGGTGGCGGTTTGAACGTTGTGAATGTTGAAAAATTGAGAAAAGGGTCAAATAGAGTCGAATGTGAATTCAAAACATCTGGGATGACGCAAGCATTGATCTGGGTTGGATTGAGATAACGTTAGCGTATATTACGCCACACATTTCAACATTTGACGATCTTGACGCTTGTTAATTATGGCGGATCAATCGTGCATCAAATTTGTTGCAGGATTCAAGCGTATTATCAGTTGAAGCTTTGATAAATATCCCCCTATGTGTACAAGCATAGTTAAAGCAATTAACTACTGAGAACTAGTTTAGCACATCGGGAGAACCAATGACAAGAGGAATATGTGTGTAGCCAATAATCTCCAACTAGCACCCAGTAGTGCATTGCTGTTCCTAAGTCCTGAGTATGCTATTCAAAAAAGGTTACAAATGAACAAAGTAAATTTGATAATACAAGTAAACTGAAAAGTTTCTTAAAATCACAGGCTCTATCCAAACCATACAAGTTTTGATTTTTATGTCCCATTAAAAAAAGACATAAGAATGTTTATTTATGTTTGCTGTGAAGTCTTTGGAAGTTTAATATATATATATATATATATATATATATATATATATATATATATATATATATATATATATCAATATATGAATTTTCTCAAAATTATAAAATTGTTAATTGCTTAAGTTATATATTGTTCAAACCTATAAACAGCCTATCAATAATGAATCAATTAGCTATTATGTTTTACTTTTGTATTGGCCTCATATGTTTGCTTTTTTAAAGGGCTGTTAATATCTAATTATAATTTTTTTTTTTTTAAAGCCTGTAACATTAGTTACAGATTTTTGTGTGTTTATTGTTATATAAGAAACACAATTTAAGTGATTTTTCTAATTCAAACCTAAATTGTTTAAAAAATGAGGCAAGAAAATCCCCCTATCTTCCATACAATATTTTTCCATGGAAATTTTGATGAAGTAGAATAGGAGAACTTAAATATTGTGGAGATCTCCATATATATTTTTAAACAATGCACCTCACTTTAAATTATTATAACTTAAATATAATTTAAATAAAACAAAATAAAATTACTACAATTAAATAAATTAATCCTATTTAAAACTAAATACTTACCTATAAAATAAACCATAAGATAGCTACAATATAACTAATAGTTACATTTGTATCTATCTTAGGGTTTATTTTTATTTTACAGGCAAGTTTGTATTTATTTTAACTAGCTACAATAGTTATTAAATAGTTATTAACTATTTAATAACTTCCTAGTTAAAATAAGTACAAATATACCTGTAAAATAAATCCTAACCTAAATTACAATTACACCTAACACTACACTATCATTAAATTAATTACATAAACTAACTACAATTAACTACAATTAAATTAAATAAACTAAAGTACGAAAAACAACTAACACTAAATTACAGAAAAAAAACTAATTACATTTTTTTTTAAACTAATTACACCTACTCTAATCCCCCTAATAAAATAAAAAAGCCCCCCAAAATAATAAAAATCCCTACAGGGCCTTTTTGTGGTGCATTGCCCCAAAGTAAGCAGCTCTTTTACCTGTAAAAAAAAATACAATACCCCCCAAAATTACAATCCACCACCCACAAACCAAACCCTACTCTAAAACCCACCCAATCCCCCCTTAAAAAAACCTAACACTACCCCCTTGAAGATCACCCTACCTTGAGACGTCTTCACCCAGCCGGGCACAAGTGGACCTCCAGAGGGGCAGAAGTCTTCATCCGATATGGGCAGAAGAGGTCCTCCAAGTGGCAGAAGTCTTCATCCAGACGGCGCGGAGCGGGTCCATCTTCAATCCAGCCGATGCTGAGCATCCTCTTCAAATGAAGTCCAAGCAAAGAATGAAGGTTCCTTTAAATGACATCATCCAAGATGGCGTCCCTTGAATTCTGATTGGCTGATAGGATTCTATCAGCCAATCGGAATTAAGGTAGGAAAAATCCTGTTGACTGATCCAATCAGCCAATAGGATTGAGCTTGCATTCTATTGGCATTCTATTGGATCAGTCAACAGGATTTTTCCTACCTTAATTTCCATTGGCTGATAGAATCCTATCAGCCAATCATAATTCAAGGGATGCCATCTTGGATGATGTCATTTAAAGGAACCTTTATTCTTCGCTTGGACTTCATTTGAAGAGGATGCTCCGTGTCGGCTGGATTGAAGATGGACCCGCTCCGCTTCGGATGGATGAAGATAGAAGATGCGTCTGGATGAAGGACCTCTTCTGCCCGGATTGGATGAAGACTTCGGCCCTTCTGGAGGTCCACTTGTGCCCGGCTGGGTGAAGACGTCTCAAGGTAGGGTGATCTTCAAGGGGGTAGTGTTAGGTTTTTTTAAGGGGGGATTGGGTGGGTTTTAGAGTAGGGTTGGGTGTGTGGGTGGTGGGTTGTAATGTTGGGGGGGGAGTATTGTATTTTTTTTTCACAGGTAAAAGAGCTGATTACTTTGGGGCAATGCCCCGCAAAAGGCCCTTTTAAGGGCTATTTGTAATTTAGTATAGGGTAGGGATTTTTATTATTTTGGGGGGCTTTTTATTTTATTAGGGGGATTATAGTAGGTGTAATTAGTTTAAAACAATTGTAATTATTTTTTTTTCTGTAATGTAGTGTTTGTTGTTTTTCATACTTTAGTTTATTTAATGTAATTGTATTTAATTGTAGTTAATTTATGTAATTAATTTAATTATAGTGTAGTGTTAGGTGTAATTGTAACTTGGGTTAGGGTTTATTTTACAGGTAAATTTATACTTATTTTAACTAGGAAGTTATTAAATAGTTAATAACTATTTAATAACTATTCTACCTAGTTAAAATAAATACAAAGTTGCCTGTAAAATAAAAATAAACCCTAAGATAGATACAAATGTAACTATTAGTTATATTGTAGATATCTTAGGGTTTATTTTATAGGTAAGTATTTAGTTTTAAATAGGAATAATTTATTTAATTGTAGTTATTTTATTTAGATTTATTTAAATTATATTTAAATTAGGGGGGTGTTAGGGTTAGACTTAGGTTTAGGGGTTAATAACATTATTATAGTGGTGGCGACGTTGGCGGCGGCTGATTAGGGGTTAATAAGTGTAGGTAGGTTGCGGCGAGGTTGGGGAGCAGATTAGGGGTTAATAAATATAATGTAGGGTTCGGCGATGTTGGGGGCATCAGATTAGGGGTTCATAGGGATAATGTAGGTGGCGGCAGTGTCCGGAGCGGCAGAGTAGGGGTTAATAATTATAATGTAGGTGGCGACGATGTCGGGGACGGCAGATTAGGGGTTAATAAGTGTAATATTAGGGGTGTTTAGACTCGGAGTTCATTTTAGGGTGTTAGGTGTAGACATAAAATTCCTTTCCCCATAGAAATCAATGGGGCTGCGTTAGAAGCTGAACGCTGCTTTTTTGCAGGTGTTAGTTTTTTTCCAGCTGAATCTGCCCCATTGTTTCCTATGGGGAAATCGTGCATGAGCACGTTTAGCCAGCTTACCGCTACCGTAAGTAACGCTGGTATTGAGGTGAGATGTGGAGCTAAATTTTGCTCTACGCTCACCTTTTTGCGGCTAACGCCAGGTTTAAAAAAACCTGTAATACCAGCGTTGTCTTAAGGGAGCAGTGAAAAAAAGGCTCGTTAGCAACGCACCCCTGTTAACGCAAAACTCGTAATCTCTGTGTATGTTTTTAATGAACGAATAAAGTTTCTTTTAATGGACAGATCATTTTTTTCTTCTGTATGCTACCCATAAAGATTAAACATAGCAATGGAAATATTGTTTTTTTTATCTCTAACTTAGTTCAAAAGTATGCCCAAAATGACCTTCCCCTGACATGAAAATTCAAATGCTTTATATGCTGCTGGATGATTGTCATCCTTTTTTATGGATATTGGAAGAAAATGAATAGCACCAGTCATATTTTCTTTCTTTACATTTTAAAGTGATTGGTAAATATTTAGTATGCGTGTATACTTTTTATAGTGCTACCTATATTCAATATGTTTTAATTTGTTGTCTCAGGCTTTGCTTTCCAGATTGTAAACCCTGAAAAATAAATCCTACAATACATAGGAAAAAATAAGCCAAGATTCTCTGAGACAATCTTGTTTAAATTACAGTTGCTAGGTGACAGCATAATGAAGCTGGTTTGAAGTCATGCATGGCTTTTACATTTGTCTTTGATTGGTATGATTCTAAATCCCACATCCTTAGTTTCCCTGATAGTAATCTGTGAAAATGCTGTAAACAGATAGCAGCAGCATAATACTGTATGTGAGAAGTAGATTTCTCTTAAGAAGAGCATTTCTAAAATCATAAATACAAATGTGGGTTAAAAGATACCTGTGGGCTCATTTTAAAGGTTATTTCTAATCCTTAAAAAGCAATGTATTAGAATAAATCCTATTTAGCTAACAAAAAGATACAGTGGTTTAAAATAAAAATATAAATGTATCAACAATTTGTTATCTGAATTGTCATAAAATATTTATCAGTGATGCTATTGAGAATTCTAATATATTTGCATTGTTGTTCTCTTTGAACCCACTAAACTTGTAGCAAGAATAGCCAGACATTAATTGGAAGTTATTTTTTTTTATTTAATTTTTTTATTTTGAGTTTCAAATGTTTTTATTGAAAATTTCTCATTAACAATGGTGTAAAAGAGACTTACAGCAAAGGTTGCATAGTAGTGTAATATACAGTACACAATGTTTTTAACAACATTTCACTATTTTTACTATTTGTCTATAGACATGTTACACTGATGCTTATTGTTCATTGGAGTGGCAGTCCTTGTTGCTCAATGATTTAATAAGTCTGTAGAATAAAGTAACATATACATTTTTGTCTGTATATTCAAGAACAAAGACAAGGTTATAAACTGTATTTTCCTGTGCGTCAGTCATATATATTAAAGAAAATAAAAAAAAGAGGAAAGGTAGGGGATACTTGGTATATGGGTGTTGATTGAAAAAGTTGTTTTATGGTTAGGTGTATAGAGAGAAAGGGGTGGGAGGGGGGTATGGCAGAGGGGGAGGTGGGTAAGTGCTACATTGTTCAGTTTTATGTTTAGGTCTTGGTTCCACTAAATTTTGAGACTGCTTCACAGGTCCAGTAGTTCTTGATGATACTCTAACTTTTCTATTTTTAGGTAATGGAAGCATTCGAATTGTAGTAAATCTGAGGTTTGCGAATGCCATTTGAGGAGTGTAGGAGTTTTAATAGATTTCCACTGTTTTGAAAATAGTTTCTTGGTGCTGTTAACCATTATAGGGTCGTGTTTAATTTGTTTAGCAATTTCGGGATTTTCAGGAATAACAGTAGATGCAGATTGGGTGTAATATCAGTACCTATTACCGAAGAGATGGATTTAAAGACAACTTTCTAAAAATCTATGATGTAGGGACAAGACCACCAAATGTGGTGCATTGTGCCTTTTTGTCCGCATCCTCTCCAGCACTTGTTGCTAATTTCGGGGATAGATTGGTGCAATCTGAGGGTGTTAGGTACCATCTACTAAGAAACTTAAAGTGCATCTCCTGAATGGTGGCGGATGAGGAGGCTTTTATGGCTGTTTGAAATGATTTATACCATATTTCTGGGTCGTATTCCAAGTTCATTTCTGTGTGCCACAACCTAGCATATCTAGGCAGTGTCTGTTCGTTGGGCAGTAATAGTATTTTGTATAAGAGGGAAACAGTGTGTCTTGGAGGAGCTTGCTGTGTGCACAGCCGTTCAAAGGGTGTAAGCTCTGTTTGCATTCTAGATTTTTTTTTTTTTTTGATACGTAGTGAACAATTTGCGTTCGGGTTAGCCATGTGGGAAACGTTTTTGTGTCCCATTGCTGCAATTTTTCTAGAGGCAATATGGTCCCCTGTTCAATTGCAAAATGTAGGGTTCCCTCTCTCAATTTGTATGCTGGTCTATGAGAAGTGCCTGTACTACCCAAAGGTAGGTCTGTATTTTTTCTAATGGGGAGAAGTGGCCCATATTTGGAGCAAATGTGCAGGTTAGTGGCTATTGTTTCCTCCCACTGTCTAAATGTTTCTGGTATAGTAGAGTAATACTATAGTGTGTCTCAGCATTTTCTAGGCTCCGTCTAAGCTAGGGATGTAACATTACCTCTTTCAAGTATATGATTGTCTAAGGGAACCCAGGACTTTTGATCTGAGTTGTGGCTCCAGTCTAGGATCTGTTGTAACAATATGGCTCTTCTATAAAGGGTGAGATTGGGTACCCCTAGGCCTCCTCTTCCCTTGGGCAAAACATTGACTGTCTTTGTACCCTGCTTCTCCCCCCCCCCCCCACAGAAAGTTGTCTAAAAGGGCTTGTAATTGCAGCATGCAGTTGGTGGGTATGGGGCTTGGAAAAGTTTGAAACATGTATAGTATCCTGGGCAGGATGTTCATTTTTATAATTCCTATCCTGCCCAGCCATGAAAGGGGTTTACTATTGCAGGAGCTTAAGTCTTTAGTAATTTCATTTTTTAAGCTGTAAATAATTGTGGCTGAACAGGGCATCTGGTTTGGCTATTAGGTATATCCCAAGGTATTTTATTTTGTCTGGGGCTAGTGTTAACTGATATTTTATAGCGATTTGTTGGATGAGGTGTGGTGGTGAGGTTATGTTGAGTAATTCGGATTTAGATAAGTTAAGGGGAAAATTGGAAACCTGCCCATAATTATGTAATTCCATCAGTAATTCTGGTATAGTGGTATCAATATCGGATAATTTAAATACGATATTGTTGGCGTAAATTATAAGTTTGTGTTCTTTGTCACCGGTTTGTATGTCCTTAATGTTTTTATTGAGTTTGATTTTTTGGGCTAATGCTTCAAAGGATAGAATAAATAATAGGGGGAAAGTGGGCAGCCCTGACGCGTACCATTGGTTATGTGGAAAGAGTCTGAGAGTGTGCCATTCATTCTTACCCTTGCATTGGGGCCGTAGTATAGAGAGAAAACCATGTGAAGAAAATTATCTCCAAAGTTTATTCTGGACATGATTTCCCTAAGAAAGGTCCAATCAACTCTGTCAAAGGCCTTTTTGTCATCAGTTGAGAATAATGTCAGCGGGAGATTATGATGTTTTGCATAGTTTATAATGTGCTGTATTCTGAGGATATTGTCTTTCGCTTCCCTACCTGGTACAAATCCTATCTGGTCTGTAGAGATGAGTTTTGGGAGAATCCTACTGAGTCTGGTGGCGAGGGCTTTAGCTAGACTTTTTATGTCAGTATTCAGTGAGATTGGTCTGAAATTACTAGGGCTGTCAGGGGATTTTCCTGGCTTTGGGTAATACCGAGATATGAGCCTCGAGCATCCGTTGTGGTAATGTTTTGGTAGTGGTTAAATCATTGAATAAGGTGAGTAGGTGCGGGATGAGGATGGATTTGTATGTCTTATAGTATTTGGGAGTAAACCCGTCTGGTCCAGGGCATTTACCTACTGGGAGGTCTTTTATTGCCTGTTCTAATTTTATTTCTGTTAGAGGTGAGTCTAGTGCTGCTGAGTCTTCTCCATCTAATTTGGTGAGGGGGAGGTCAGACAAATAGTCTAATATATTAGAGGGTTTTTTGCCTAATCTGTGAGGCTGAGAAGGGGTTTGAGGAGTTATTTAAATTATATAAGGTGTGGTAGTATTGTCTAAATGTATTTGCAATCCCTTCAGCTCAGCAGCTACGGTTTCAGCACTTACAACTATCTTGGCGTCCGCAGGCGTTTGTGTGGGTGCATGCACGGGTGCCTGCATGGCGCGTCCTCGGCTGATGACAGGCTGGGGAAGTGTCTTGCCACTACATCTTCATGCTCTGTACCTCCCATAGGAGCTCAGGTAACTGTTACACCTGGGTTACATAAGAAACAGGGGTGTTCCTGGCCCTTGCAGAGTTTAAATCACGGATAGTCCTCTCACTCATTGATGAGTTATTCTGCTGACTGGTTCACAGATTCTAAGCTTCTTATATCCTTGTTCCCGTTTCATCTTCCTTGGTTTTGGACTTCCTGGCTTTTGACTCCTGGTTTGCTCTTCTGACCTTGATCCTTCGCTATCTGCCCTGACCTTGGATATTCCTAACTATGAATACTGCCTTAACCTTGCCTGTTACTTTGCTTTTGGACTTTGACTGTTTCTCTGCCATGGGGTTCCAGTCCTGCTACTTGGAAGCTCCTCTTCCTGTGACATTAGGACTTAGCCCCTTAATGAACGGACCATTTTTCAATTTTCTTACCCTTAATGACAATGGCTATTTTTACATTTCTGCAGTGTTTGCGTTTAGCTGTAATTTTCCTCTTACTCGTTTACTGTACCCACACATATTATATACCGTTTTTCTCGTCATTAAATGGACTTTCTAAAGATACCATTATTTTCATCATATCTTATAATTTACTTAAAAACAAAATGATAAAATATGAGGAAAAAATGGAAAAAAACACACTTTTTCTAACTTTGACCCCCAAAATCTGTTACACATCTACAATCACCAAAAAACACCCATGCTAAATAGCTTATAAATTTTGTCCTGAGTTTAGAAATACCCAATGTTTACATGTTCTTTGCTTTTTTTGCAATTTATGGGGCAATAAATACAAGTAGCACTTTGCTATTTCCAAACCACTTTTTTTTCAAAATTAGCGCTAATTACTTTGGAACCCTGATATCTGTCAGGAATACCTGAATATCCCTTGACATGTATATATTTTGTTTTAGAAGACATCCCAAAGTATTGATCTAGGCCCATTTTGGTATATTTCATGCCACCATTTCATCGCCAAATGCGATAAAAAAAAAAAAAAGTTCACTTTTTCACAAATTGTGTCACAAACTTTAGGTTTCCCACTGAAATTATTTACAAACAGCTTCTGCAATTATGGCACAAATGGTTGTAAATGCTTCTCTGTGATCCCCTTTTTCAGAAATAACAGACTTATATGGCTTTGTGGTTGCTTTTTGGTAATTAGAAGGCCGCTTAATGCCGCTGGGCACCACACATGTTTTATGCCCAGGAGTGAAGGGGTTAATTAGGGAGCTTGTAGGGTTAATTTTAGCTTTAGTGTAGTGTAGTAGACAACCCCAAGTACTGATCTAGGCCCATTTTGGTATATTTTATGCCACCATTTCACTGCCAAATGCGAGCAAATAAAAAAAAAAAACTTTACATTTTTCACAATTTTAGGTTTCTCACTGAAATTATTTACAAACAGCTTGTGCTATTATGGCAGAAATTGTTGTAAAAGCTTCTCTGGGATCCCCTTTGTTCAGAAATAGCAGATTTATATGGCTTTGGCATTGCTTTTTGGTAATTAGAAGGCCGCTAAATGCTGCTGCGCACCACACGTGAATTATGCCCAGCAGTGAAGGGGTTAAATTAGGTAGTTTGTAGGGAGCTTGCAGGGTTAATTTTAGAGATCAGCCTCCCACCTGACACATCCTGATCCCTCCCACACAGCTCTCTTCCCTCCCCCACCCCACAATTGTTACCGCCATCTTAAGTACTGGCAGAAAGTCTGCCAGTACTAAATAAAAGAGGTTTTTTTTTTTTTTTAAATAAAAATTATAAAATATTTTAGTTGTGATGGACCCCTGCCTTAGCACCAACCTCCCTGATCCCCCCCCTCCAGCTCTCTAACCCTCTCCCCTACCTAATTACCACCATCTTGGGTACTGGCAGCTGTCTGCCAGTACCCAGTTTGGCCCCACAAACCAAACTATTTTAATTTTATTTATAACTTTTATTTGTATGTTTAATTATTTCTGTAGTGTAGCAGCCCCCCCACAATACCCCCACCCCTCCCCCTCCCAGATCCTTTTAAATGTAAAAAAAAAAAAATAACTTTTTTCCCCTTCCTTTTTCATTGGTGTCAGTGTGGCTAATGCGCGCATGTTCACGTGCACGTGCGCCCACGTGCACACGCGCGCCCACGTGCACACACACGTGCACGTGCGCATCGTGCACGCGCGCGCGCACACGCTCCCTCCTCCCACCGGACAAAGGCACCATCGGCACCATCACTACCGGTGCAGAGAGGGCCACAGAGTGGCTCTCTCTGCATCAGAGTCTTGTAAAGGGGTATTGCAGGATGCCTCCATATCGAGGCATCACTGCAATACCCTCAGAGCTGCTGGAAGTGATTGTGATCACTTCCAGCACTCTGTTAGACAACTGACGTACCAGGTACGTCCATTGTCATTAACTGCTTGTTAATGCATGACGTACCTGGTACGTCAGTTGTCATTAAGGGGTTAAAGAAGCATACAAAGCACATAGACTAGTTGTAGAGTCTGCAGATACAATTAAATTATTAGAGCGTGCACAACAGAAAACCTATGGACAGGGGCGGAACTACAGGGGGTGCAATTGTGACTGGGCCCCTGAGGGTGGGGGCCCAGCTTAAAGAAAAAATTCAATTTGTTTCCCCAATAAAAGATGTTGACCTGCCACTGCATGCAGTGATTTCATGTAAGTGTGATGTGATGCTTCACTAGTGTCTCTGACTACAGGGGTTACTGTTTCTATTTTACCCATTGGTGTTTATGTGTGTGTATGTGTGTATGTATGTGACTGTGTGTGTATTTATGCATGTATGAATGTGTGTGTATGTTTGTGGAACCAGCAAATTACAGACCTTGTTACTACAGCATGGGGGGGGGTGAGGTATTAAACAGTGTAACTATACAGTACCACTATATACAGTACGGGGGGGGGGGCTGGACCATGTCACAGACTACTGTGGTCACTTTATAAAGTTCTGGGGCGGGTAGGGTCAGGCCAGCCATCTCACCGGCAGATTACAGACTGTGTCACTAACTCACTGTATACAGTACTGGTGGGTTAAACAGTGTCACTATATACAGTAATAGGGGGTCAGGCCATCTCACAGACTGTGGGCACAAGGTACCTCCTTTTGCAGACATGTAATCTGATTCACATTTTTCCCCTGTGTTAAATGTAAAAAAAAAAGGATTTGTATCAAATTCACCTTTTTGATGGGGGGGGGGGGTAGGGGGAGCCCTTCTTAGATTCTTGCACCTGGGCCCTGTGGTTTCTAGTTACGCCTCTGCCTATGGAGCGAGCAGTATGGCTTGCCATTGGATGTACCATTCCTTTAGGTAAAAGAGAACATGCATCCATATATATTTTGACAGTCTACTTAGGCAAGCAGCAGAAAAATGTTATTGTATTTAAAGCTGATCCAAGAAAACCCTTTTAAAAACGGCTGAGCTCTCTCTCAGTTCTTGTGATGCTTTTTTTTTACATAGCTTTTCTGTATTAATTACTGCATTTTTTAGTATAGTTGAAGGACAATTTAACACACTTGAGGAGGTAAAATGTGTCATTCAGAACACCATAAAGGGGAGAGGATGTTACAGTACATAATTCATTAAGGCCACAAACATACTTTCTGTTTACTCATTAATAATAATGAGTGGAATCACTAAAGATGTTTGTTAGGCTTATGAACTCCATGATCATAAAAACTGTAACAATTTAGGATCAGTTTTATTATGTCATTTTGGGATTCAACAGTCACAAAGGTGGTGACAGAAAATATTATTAGAGATACGAGCACGGCCTCCCTGGCAATACTCTCGACTCCTGAGGCACTGACTGATGACGTCACTGGCCAAAATAACGTTTACACAGGCAGGGTGTTCACCACAAAAACAGTGAACCAAGCTGCTGTATCACAATCCAAACAAAGAAATCGGCTGCACATCAGTGGGGAAGTTTAAAAACAAAAATCTTTGTTCCAAAATATAAAAAAATATAACATAAAGCAGGCATGGAGCAATGTAAATTCTGACGTGTTTCACGCCCCCTAGTTTGGAAAATATTAGTAAGCTGATGTCTCACTACTTCATTGTACATGATAATTCATGTCCTTCTAGATATATGACTAGGACTATACTTTAAAGTCATTTTGTACCTTTAAAGCGGAATCATACACATTTAAAATTTTCTCCTGATATTATAGCTATATGATATATTTTTATAGATATTTTCCAATCAAAAGAAGAAGTACATATTATGACTAGTGGCCTGATTATGAAAAGCTCACCGGTATAGAGTTAAACAAAATCTTTGAGGGCTTTCCTTGGCATTATATTGCATGCGTCTGTCATTCACTTCTAGAACCCTGCATAGCTAGGTAAACAGCTCTCAACTTGCATTTCTCAGTACTTAACGAGGCTTCCTATATAATCTCGCCACAGCAGAGAGCTTTAAATCATTGTGCACTAGATAAAAAATAGCCAGTAGTTATAGAATTGCCATTGCAGAAAATTAAAGTATAGAATACAAGTAGGGATACCACATTTCAAATATATAAAAGAAAAAAGTATGTGTTAATAATTAAGTAATTATGAAGAATCATTCAGAAATTACAACTCTTAGATCTAAAAGTAAAATCATGAAGCAATGTCGCTGTAACTGGACCTTTATGTCAACTTATTTTTTAATAGCATTGGCCTAAAGCTTACAAATCCTGGCTGGGTGCAAACCTTATATGCAAGAAAGTTTGCAGCATTATGTGTGCACTTCGACTATTGTTGCAATAGTACTTGAATTACATTGTTAAATGAAATTGCTATAGTAAAGTATATCATTGCACAAAGTAAAAGTGTTTTATTTTGTTCTTTAAGAAAATGTTAACATGCCCAACACAATGTATTTCTTTCTTTCTTTCTTTCTTTTTTCTTTCTTTCTTTCTTTCTTTCTTTCTTTCTTTCTTTCTTTCTTTCTTTCTTTCTTTCTTTCTTTCTTTCTTTCTTTCTTTCTTTCTTTCTTTCCTTTCTTCAACATTTTTAAAGAGAATTGGTTTATTTTGAGAGAATAATGCCCAGAGATAAATTAGTTGATACAATTACACAGAGTAGTATACCATTATAGAGGAATGATACACCATTCTTTGGAAAACCAAAGTATGGTACATTTCCCTATTTAGGATGTGACCATTGCCATAGTGTAATTAAAGGTGGAGAGATTTTGCATCCCTCTCCTGGATACAAGTATAACATTAGAAGTTACTTTACATGCAACTCTTCCTATGTGGTCTAAGCCCTTAAATGCCCATGTGGGATTTTATATATAGGTGAGAACACCTAAAGGGTAAGAGACTGCATAGGGCAGTGTAAATCCAATATAAGAAATCCTAAATTAAGACACTTACTACTACCTGCCAATTTTAATCAGATGGGCCACCAAATAAGCCAGTTAAGGTTCATGGTTTTGGATCAGGCTAGGAAAAAAATCATGAGGAGGTGAAAGACAGATTAATTTGTTATAAAAGGAAGCTAATTGGATTTGGACTCTAGACACTATCGGCTAGATTATGAGTCTTGCGTTAGCCTTAAAAAGCAGCGTTGAGGGGTCCCAACGCTGCTTTTTAACGCCCGCTGGTATTATGAGTCAGGCAGGAAAGCGCGTACCGCTCACTTTTTTTCCGCGATTTTAGCATACCGCAAAGCCCCTTACGTCAATTGCGTATCCTATCTTTTTAATGGGATTTGCCTAACGCCGGTATTACGATCACTTTAAAAAGTGAGTGGTACACCCTCTACCTCCAAGACTCCTAACGCATTTTAAAGTCAGTAGTTAAGAGTTTTATGGGCTAACGCTATAACATAAAGCTCTTAACTAAAGTGCTACAAAGTACACTAACACCCATAAACTACCTATCAACTCCTAAACCGAGGCCTGCCCCACATCGCAAACACTATAATAAAATTATTTAACCCTTATCTGCCGACCGGACATCGCCACCACTTTAATAAATTTATTAACCCCCTAAACCGCCACACTCCCACATCGCAAGCACTAGTTAAATTTTATTAACCCCTAATCTGCCATCCCTAACATCGAAGACACCTACCTATATTTATTAACCCCTAATCTGCCGCCCCAAACGTCGCCGCAACTATATTAAATGTATTAACCCCTAAACCTAAGTCTAAACCTAACCCTAACACCCCCTAACTTAATATAATTTAAATAAAACAAAATAAATTTACTACTTTTAAATAAACTAATCCTATTTAAAACTAAATACTTACCTATAAAATAAACCCTAAGCTAGCTACATTATAACTAATAGTTACATTGCATCTAGCTTAGGGTTTATTTTTATTTTACAGGCAACTTTGCATTTATTTTAACTAGGTAGAATAGTTATTAAATAGTTATTAACAATTTAATAACTACCTAGCTATAATAAGTACAAAATTACCTGTAAAATAAACCCTAACCTAAGTTACAATTATACCTAACACTACACTATAATTAAACTAATTACCTAAACTACCTACAATTAATTACAATTAAATTAAATAAACTAAATTATGAAAAAAAACACTAAATTACAGAAAAAAAAAAGAATTACAAGAATTTAAAACTAATTACACCTAATCTAATCCCCCTAGTAAAATAAAAAAGCCCCCCAAAATAATAAAATTCCCTACCCTATACTAAATTACAAATGGCCCTTAAAAGGGCCTTTTGCGGGGCATTGCCCCAAAGTAATCAGCTCTTTCACGTGTAAAAAAAATATATAATACCCACCCAACATTAAAACCCAATCAGCCAATAGGATTGACCTCGCATTCTATTGGCTGATTGGAACAGCCAATAGAATGCAAGCTCAATCCTATTGACTGATTGGATCAGCCAATCGGATTGAACTTCAATCCTATTGGCTGATTGCATCAGCCAATAGGATTTTTCCTACCTTAATTCCGATTGGCTGATTCTATCAGCCAATCGGAATTGAAGGGACGCCATCTTGGATGACGTCACTTAAAGGAACCTTCATTCAGTCATCGGATCAAGAAGGAAGAGGATGCTCCGCGTCGGATGTCTTCAAGATGGACCCGCTCCACTCCGAATGGGAGAAGATAGAAGATGCCGCCTGGATAAAGAGTTCTGCCGGTCTGGATGTCCTCTTCTGCCCGGATCGGATGAAGACTTCTGCCCCTCTGGAGGTCCACTTGTGCCCGGCTGGGTGAAGACGGCTCAAGGTAGGGTGATCTTCAAGGGGGTAGTGTTAGTTTTTTTTAAGGGGGATTGGGTGGGTTTTAGAGTAGGGTTGGGTGTGTGGGTGGTGGGTTTTAATGTTGGGGGGGTATTGTATTTTTTTTTACAGGTGAAAGAGCTGATTACTTTGGGGCAATGCCCCGAAAAAGGCCCTTTTAAGGGCTATTTGTAATTAAGTATAGGGTAGGGAATTGTATTATTTTGGGGGGATTTTTTATTTTTATTTTATTAGGGGGATTAGATTAGGTGTAATTAGTTTAAAATTATTTTAATTATTTTTTTTTCTGTAATTTATTGTTTTTGTTGTTGTAATTTAGTTGATTTAATTTAATTGCAATTAATTCTAGGTAGTTTAGGTACTTAGTTTAATGATAGTGTAGTGTTAGGTGTAATTGTAACTAATGTTAGGGTTTATTTTACAGGTAATTTTGTACTTATTTTAGCTAGGTAGTTAATAACTATTTAATAACTATTGTATCTAGTTAAAATATAGTTATATTGTCGCTATCTTAGGGTTTATTTTATCGTTAAGTATTTAGTTTTAAATAGGATTAATTTATTTAATGATGTTAAATTTATTTAGTTTAATTTAAATTATATTTAACTTAAGGGGGGTTAGACTTAGGGTTAGACTTAGGTTTAGGGGTTAATAAATGTATTATAGTAGCGGCGACGTTGGGGTCAGAAGATTAGGGATTTAATAAATTTAATATAGTTGCGGCAACATGGGGGGATAGATTAGGGGTTAATAAATATAATGTAGGTGTCGGCAATGTTGGGGGCAGTAGATTAGGGGTTTATAAGTATAATGTAGGTGGTGGCAGTGTCCGTAGCGGCAGATTAAGGGTTAATAATTATAATGTAGGTGTCAGCGATAGTGGGGGCAGCAGATTAGGAGTTAATAAGTGTAAGGTTAGGGGTGTTTAGACTCGGGGGTTTATGTTAGGGTGTTAGGTGCAGACGTAAATTTTCTTTCCCCATAGGAAACAATGAGGCTGCGTTAGGAGCTGAACGCTGCTTTTTTGCAGGTGTTAGTTTTTTTTTCAGCCAGCTCAGCCCCATTGTTTCCTATGGGGAAATCGTGCACAAGCACGTTTAGCCAGCTCACCGCTGACTTAAGCAACGCTGGTATTGAGGTGAGATGTGGAGCTAAATTTTGCTCAACGCTCACTTTTCTGAGGCTAACGCCGGCTTGCAGAAAACTTGTAATACCAGCGTTGGCTTAAGTGAGCGGTAAGAAAAAAAGGCTCGTTAGCACCGCACAGCCTTACCGACAAAAACTCATAATCTAGTCGTATCTATCCTAAAGATTTGAACAGGGAATATGATTTAAACCTTTTAATTTGATTTAAACACTTTAATTTGAATTAATTTTACATTTTAGTTTATAGGTATATGTAATTTGCAGTGATATTATTGTTACTACTGATTCATTTTATACTTTGCTTACCATGTTTTTAATCATGGCCTATTCCTCATCTTAGGTAGGGTTATAAATGGTTAATTGTGATGTCAGAATATGTGTCACATTTAGTAGCACCTTCCACCACTGGAGATGTGATTGGTCCATGTTTTAATTGTGTAGGTTTAAATGGTTGGATTGTACATTTTTTAACTTGACAAAGAGGCAGGAGCCCCAAAACGTTGCTTTTTGTCAAATAAAGTTTTTCACTTTCAAAAGAGAGTGCAGCTTTTGTTTTCACTAAGATGTGGTGATATGGTTGAACTCTAGTCTGGAGATACTATTGCAAATCCTGGAACAACAAAGAGTGTTTCACTCCATATCATATGTGCAGAACATTAAGGTGGGATGCCCACTAGGTAAAGAGGAAATAAACAGGGCAGGCAGTGATACTAATTAAGCTATGCAAAGACATTGCTAGAGATTTAAAGGAATAGTAAACATCAAAAATGTTATTGTTTAAAAAGATAGATAATCCCTTTATTTACCATTCCCCAATTTTGCATAACCAACACTGTTATAGAAATATACTTGCATGAGCACAATGTTATTTATATGAAACACATGAACTAATGCCCTCTAGTTGTGAAAAACTGTCAAATGCATTCAGATAAGAGACGGCCTTCAAGGGCTTAGAAATTAGCGTTTGATCCTACCTAGGTTTAGCTTTCAGCTAAGAATACCAAGAAAACAAAGCAAATTTGATGATAAAAGTAAATTAGATAGTTGTTTAAAATGACATTCCCTATCTGAATCATAAAAGTTTAATTTGGACTTTACTATCCCTTTTACTCAAGCCATTCTAAATTTTGGATAGTTTATCCCCTTATTTACTTACCTGTTCAATAAAATGGACATCTTCTAGACAGCCATAGAACTTTACCCAGTGACAGGTCATATGATGAGGTAGCTTAAGAGGAAGGAGGAGCTTAACATTTTACAGTGTGAGCTAGTAGCCCGCAATATATACTGGTTACCCTATGCGACCAAAGTGTAAAGGGCATCCTGGCAAACAGGAATAAGAAAAGCCTCTGATGAAATGCCATTCAACGTTTGAAACATGTCGAAAAGGCTCTTTTTGTGATGTTCTGTCACTAATTATTTGGCTGCATTAAATGATTGCATTTTCACTGATTATAAGCAAATACTCTTTTTTTTTCTACTTTATGGATGTTTTATAGTGGTTAGGGTGGTTACTACCACTCACCTCCATCCTAATACTAGCAACAACAGAACGTTTATTATAAAGGCATAACATAATAATATAGAATAACATATGCAAAGCAGGATTAATAAAGGTCGGTAAGTTAAACCTTCTCTCTAAAAAGGAATACAAACCTGTCAGAATGGATGGAGAAGCTCATCCACAGGATGTGTGAGCCATCCCCATCCACAGCACACATTTGTGAACTTCAGAAATGGTAAAAGCAGACTTAGTGGTTGGGTGGGCAGTGTTTAGCAGCATTGTTTCGCACCTGATGCCAGGGTATCCTAATTACTAATAAAAAGAATGGGAATGCAAGGTGCAGCTAAAATTAGCGTTTGTAAGAAAATCCTTGATATGTAAAAATGTATAAAAGACAAACAGGCTTACTTATTTGATGTATTTTGGCCTTAGTATTTTTTTCATCCTAGACACCCTTATTAATTTTGATAGGACAGCACAAACTATTCTACTTACTACAATGCTGTCTTTTTCATTCTACACTATAGCAATCTGCAAAATACAATCTAACATGTTATAAGCTGTAGGACCAGAGATAAGTCCTATACAGGTGCTGTATCGGGGTGCTGGGGAGGCGTAACTAGGTTTCACTATAGTACAGCAAAAGGTAAACTGACTCGGGAGACTACTGCATTCAGTGTTTATTATGACACACACTAAGTAGTGATTACAGTGCAGTAAATCAAGCAGTGATTAAACTTATAAACCCATTACTGATGTTCGATTTTCGGATAAAGTATTAATATCATGTAATAGTGCTGAGAGTCATCATTCAGTGGAACACAGGCAGATGCTGTATTAGACTTCTATCCAAGAATTTACTCAGCAAACTCTCCCACCACCCCTTGAAAATTCTAATAATTAAACCATTAGTTTAGAAGACGTGTCAAGTGTTTTAGCAAAATAAGAGTTTTTCTCATAAAACAAATATTCACGTTAGCCTAGAACTATCTGTCTTTTGGAATGTTACAACCCACTCTTTCTAGATAAGATAATCTGCTATGAGAACAGATGAGAATACAACTTTAACTTATTTTTTAAAGGCAATATGGCAATACTCTTAAAGGCATATGTGATATAATTGTATATGTACTATATATGTATGCATACTGTATATAAGTGTTCTAAAAGCAAAGTTTTAATATAAACTGCTAATACATTAACTGTTTGATTCAATATTTGTGCATTAATATTTGTTCATATACAAATTTCTTGCAGTTAACTATCCCTTTATTAAGCATTTTGTAATGTGCAAGTGAGTAAATTATAGTTTAACTGTAAAAGGGCTTAGGAATAGGTAAAATACCTCTTGATGGAAGATTTAAAATGAATAGCTGGGAAGGTCATATGTGAATTGTTGCAGGGTGGTGAGATTAGAATTATGAGTAATTCATGACAACTGAGGTTTAAGGGCCGATTTACTATGCCCCGAATGGGGCCAACTTGCCCTGTTTTCGCGCGAGCCTTTAGGCTCGCTGGAAACAGGAGTTAAGAAGCAGCGGTCTTAAGACCGCTGCTCCTTAACTGGATCCGCCGCCTCTGAGTGACGTACAGCAATCAACCAGATCGAATATGATCGGGTTGATTGACACCCCTGGTAGTGGCCGATTAGCCACGAATCTGCAGGGTGCTGCATTGCACAAGCAGTTCACTAGAACTGCTTGTGCAATGTTGAATGCCGACAGTGTATGCTGTCCGCATTCAATGGTGTCTGGCTGCAGCGTATCATGTCTGCCAGACATTAATACATAAACCCCAATGGGCTTATAGGTGGTTCATTTTTACAACAGTTTCTTGAACAAGTATGATGTAGTAAAAAGACAATACAAATCCAAAAACACATTTTCATAGCAGTTTTTACAGACAAGAAAGATATGAAAAGAAAGCAAGTTTGTGTGCTACATTGGTTGTCCTTTGTACCAGTTTTGGGCGCCTTAACTTTGCTAGAAGTAAGCTTTTTGCGCGTGACGGAAATTAAAACATTTTCACACGTGTTAACCTAACACACACACAAAAAAGCCAAACTTTGAATATCATGACCACTCTAACATATTAGCCCATAGACTTCAATGGAGAGACAAAAGTGGGGAAAAACACCCTACTCGCATGCAAACCTGATCGCGGTTAACCAATAGCAAAAAATGTTATTATTTATTCTATACTTAAATACATATATATATATATATATATATATATATATATATATATATATATATATATATATATATATATATATATATATATATATATATATATAAATATATATAATTTTTTTGTAAAATATATATCTATATCTATCTATCTATAATTATATATATATACATATATATGTGTATTGCATAAATAATATTTTACATTTTTTCAGCTACTTGACTGCAAAGGGCTTCAACAACTTATATGTCTATATATGTATACATATATAGTTATGTGTTTATATTTTTATATGTGTATATATGTCTTTAAATACATATATACATATATAAATACATAAATAGCTATGCACACACACATATACATACACACACACACATATATATATATATATATATATAGAGAGAGAGAGAGAGAGAGCAGTGGTAGAGATGGAGGGCACTCACAGGACTTGAATCAGTAAGTAACTTTTATTATGCTGATAACATTAATACAGTGTTGACGTTTCGGCCTATTCTGAGGCCTTCTTCAAGACAAATTCATAGTCTAAAAACATAAACAAAAAACATACGATAAAATACATGACATCTATACACCAAAATGCGACCCTCCACCAAAGAAAACAATCACCTCCCGAGAGTGAACAATAAAAACTTCTAATGGAATAAGGAAGCCAGGTCACCCAACTTGTGGGAGAAAAATAAGACAATAATAATTAATAGGAACAACAATTATTAATAATCTTAGTATGGTCATTAGTGATACGGGCCTACCATTAGATATATGATGATATACTGCTAGTACCTGAGAGTGTTGCTTCATGTTGGTCACGGTGGTTCCAGTAATGGCACAGTTTGTCTCATTTCTCATCTACATTTCCTTTTTCTTCTTCTTTCTCTGTTCTCTTTCCTCTATGGTACTCTTACTTTGTCTTATTTTTCTCCCACAAGTTGGGTGACCTGGCTTCCTTATTCCATTAGAAGTTTTTATTGTTCACTCTCGGTAGGGGATTGTTTTCTTTGGTGGAGGGCCACATTTTGGTGTATAGATGGACATTACATTCTGTTAGTCATGTATTTTATCGTATGGTTTTTTTATGTTTTTAGACTATGAATTTGTCTTGAAGAAGGCCTCAGAATAGGCCGAAACATCGACACTGTATTAATGTTATCAGCATAATAAAAGTTACTTATTGATTCAAGTCCTGTGAGTGCCCTCCATCTCTACCACTGCTCTATATATACTACTTGAGGATAGACATGTATATGAATGTATCTCTATGTTAAAGCCCTTTGTTTGCCTTTTTTTTCTAACACATGAGACCTCATATTTTTGAGGTCTTATAACTTTTTTTTTAAAATAATTTTTATTAGACAGTGTTATAATGAGTGTAACTGTACAATGTATTTTTGATGTGTTTAGTGCAACGTTTTAGTAGAGCGTAGCAGTTAACCAGAACTCTGAAGTTGAGCTAACCTGACGCGCACTAAATTCAATTGCTCTCAAGCGAACACGTTTACTTTCAAATCATAAAATGCTTTCTACTTCAGATGCACCCAAAGAGCTGCGATAAACCCCTTATTGTTCGCGCATAACTGTGCACCATTTTTAATCTAGCCCTTTGATGGATACAAGCACTAAATAAATAACATTATTATTACAAGGTAATTAAAAACTGGAGATTAATCTACGTTTCTCCATGCCAAGCTCTCATTTTCTGGTATCCATCTTGATTTTCTATTATACCTCAATGGAAAATGTATGCAAAATGTGCTAATATGACCATTGTATTTATCGTTTCTATGTTTTGTTTAGATGATTAAGAACAGCTAAGAATACATATACTCACTCATATATACTCATCTAGGGTACAGATGGAAGCATACATCCAGTGAGCAGCACTACTGTGATGAATGAATCAGATAGTTTTTCTGCCCCAGTATCATAGCTCTAGAATGATCAGTTCTGGCAGCAATAATGGGCTGAATTAATACATTCTGAAATCAGACAATTGTTCATTGACTTCCCCATTAGCTGCAGTGCTCTTTAAACATACTTGACATTCTGCTGTAATATGCCTGTCTGTACAACCTGTATCCATTAACATTCTCTGCTGGATTATTTTTACAGGCGCGCATTATTTTCATTATGATGTGAATTTCAGTTCAATATCACCAGAGGAAAATGTTACGTTGTTTCAACTGCTCATATCTCTGTCCTAGTCTTGCTGTTTTGTAATTCTCCTTACTACCCTTATCATCCACTCACCATTTTTATCTTACTGTCCCCTTCTTTTCAATTCTTCCTCTCTCCCCATCATTCCTTTTCATCTAGTGACTCAATTCCTTCTCAAACTCACTTACCTCCTATGGGATTTCTGCAGAGTTTGTGTATAACTGGAGGGACAAGGGATATGAGATTGTGCAGCAAAATATTACATGGGAGCACCTTTATGATTCCATCTTAATATCTTTCTTTTCAAACCTAGTTTCTCCAGCTTCCTCAGCCTATCAGGTCTTTATGATATTGTGTACTGTTGATTCTCTATAATAGAGAGAGGACAAGCTTTATTGATTCAGTTGTACAGAATAACATAATAGCTACTAGAGTGCTGAGGCCAGTAAAGCTGGAGAGACCTCTTAGCGAAATGTTACCCCCATAATTTCCTATATGGTAGTATAAGGTAAACAAGGGGTAATATAGTTTTTTCCACCTATGGGTAAAATCTTTAGCACAGGAGAATACAGGGAGTGCAGAATTATTAGGCAAATGAGTATTTTGACCACATCATCCTCTTTATGCATGTTGTCTTACTCCAAGCTGTATAGGCTCGAAAGCCTACTACCAATTAAGCATATTAGGTGATGTGCATCTCTGTAATGAGAAGGGGTGTGGTCTAATGACATCAACACCCTATATCAGGTGTGCATAATTATTAGGCAACTTCCTTTCCTTTGGCAAAATGGGTCAAAAGAAGGACTTGACAGGCTCAGAAAAGTCAAAAATAGTGAGATATTGTGCAGAGGGATGCAGCAAAGCTTCTGAAGCGTGATCATCGAACAATCAAGCGTTTCATTCAAAATAGTCAACAGGGTCGCAAGAAGCGTGTGGAAAAACCAAGGCGCAAAATAACTGCCCATGAACTGAGAAAAGTCAAGCGTGCAGCTGCCAAGATGCCACTTGCCACCAGTTTGGCCATATTTCAGAGCTGCAACATCACTGGAGTGCCCAAAAGCACAAGGTGTGCAATACTCAGAGACATGGCCAAGGTAAGAAAGGCTAAACGACGACCACCACTGAACAAGACACACAAGCTGAAACGTCAAGACTGGGCCAAGAAATATCTCAAGACTGATTTTTCTAAGGTTTTATGGACTGATGAAATGAGAGTGAGTTTTGATGGGCCAGATGGATGGGCCCGTGGCTGGATTGGTAAAGGGCAGAGAGCTCCAGTCTGACTCAGACGCCAGCAAGGTGGAGGTAGAGTACTGGTTTGGTCTGGTATCATCAAAGATGAGCTTGTGGGGCCTTTTCAGGTTGAGGATGGAGTCAAGCTCAACTCCCAGTCCTACTGCCAGTTTCTGGAAGACACCTTCTTCAAGCAGTGGTACAGGAAGAAATCTGCATCCTTCAAGAAAAACATGATTTTCATGCAGGACAATGCTCCATCACACGCGTCCAAGTACTCCACAGCGTGGCTGGCAAGAAAGGGTATAAAAGAAGAAAATCTAATGACATGGCCTCCTTCTTCACCTGATCTGAACCCCATTGAGAACCTGTGGTCCATCATCAAATGTGAGATTTACAAGGAGGGAAAACAGTACACCTCTCTGAACAGTGTCTGTGAGGCTCTGGTTGCTGCTGCACGCAATGTTGATGGTGAACAGATCAAAACACTGGCAGAATCCATGGATGGCAGGCTTTTGAGTGTCCTTGCAAAGAAAGGTGGCTATATTGGTCACTGATTTGTTTTTGTTTTGTTTTTGAATGTCAGAAATGTATATTTGTGAATGTTGAGATGTTATATTGGTTTCACTGGTAAAAATAAATAATTGAAATGGGTATATATTTGTTTTTTGTTAAGTTGCCTAATAATTATGCACAGTAATAGTCACCAGCACACACAGATATCCCGCTAAAATAGCTATAACTAAAAACAAACTAAAAACTATTTCCAAAACTATTCAGCTTTGATATTAATGAGTTTTTTGGGTTCATTGAGAACATAGTTGTTGTTCAATAATAAAATTAATCCTCAAAAATACAACTTGCCTAATAATTCTGCACTCCCTGTATATACATATGTGTGGCATTTTACCTTGCGAACTAGCCAAGAAATATCATAGGTCAGTGGATCAACTATTTTCCATAGAAGCAAACTAATGAAATATTTCAAACAGAGAAAAAGACAGATGCGCCACATGGCCCAATATTGTTTGATCCACAGAATTAGATTATCAGATTGTATTCTATCAAACTCACTATCTTGGAAGCACTCCAATTAGTGCAGTGGGAGCAGTCTGGGATCTATAACAGTCACCCAGCAGACCGACCTCTTGGGGTGAAGATGGATGTTCTGTAGTAAAACACAAGGGGACACAAAGGTGCCTATATGGCCTAGTACAGTCTTATACTAGAAGCAATAGTGTGTGTGGTAAGATATATACTCACAAAAAGTAAAGCATCTCCATTGATGCTAATCAGACAGGATGGGGTCAATATAGTCACCCAACAGACTGTATCAAGGCTTCCACAGGAGGCAGACAGCAGAGGTCCAATGGACAATGTGTTGATCCAAATAAAACACAGTAGCAAGTGTTTGAGTTAAAAAAGTATTAAACTTTACTGATATAAATTAAAATACAGTGACGCGTTTCTCAGTCACAGACTGTTTCCTCAGGCATTATGCACTATATAGCCAATTGAGTGCTAATCTCTAGGGCGCCCCCTATCTTATAGACAAATATTTCAAACAGCCATCTCTGCACAAGAAAAAACTCTTCTAAGAAATAAACCTACTTTTGCTCTGTTTGTCTCTCTGTAGTTATATTAATTAAGTACTGCTCTGTATGACGGTAAGCAAGTTGTTTTTCATCAGTCTTTTAAGAAAATGGCTGCGTTAGTCATAATGTTTACATTCGGCTAAGTGCTCCCTGGCAGTAATTGAGTGGAAGCACAAAAGGACCTGCTCACATTTATTCTGGGCACCATTAAGGATTTTTCCTTGCCATTACAAATTCTAGAGACCTTTCAAAAAACACAATCAAGTTAAAACACTCATTTTATCATTTCAGCATAGGCAATGGATGTTTCTTGCTGCTTGATGCAATTTTTCTTGCTTTATAAACTGTTTACGTATAAAGGTAAACTTTAGATTTGTAGAAACACAAATAGAACTATGCATTGAGAAGCAGTCCGAAGAATGGACTAGGAACTGATTTATTCTCTGGCAAAGGGAACATTATTTCTTTAAGCTTTAAAAATAAAAAGTAACTATGTCAATCAGAAAGCATACTGATTAGAGTGCAAGCAACTATAATCAAAGATGAAGAGGAAAGTGCATGAGGTAGACATGATTTTATTTAGTAAATGGAACATTTCTAATGACTTACTCAGAAAGTAAATGTCAGAGCATATAAAACATTAGCAACAAAACAGTGTCTAGCCAAAATTTAGTAGTTGAAATATTGCTGACTGCAATATTGTGATCATAGGTCACATTGCCACTGAGATACAAAATACTGACAACACTGCAGATATACTGCTAAAGATAACAGCTAGGGCTATGGTTAGAAATAGATTAGAATTAGGGATAACCCCTTGAATATCAGAGAAGGTTGAAAAGCAGCAGCTAAAAAAATAAAAAAAACCTAGGGGATCTATTCTAATATATTATCAGAATTGTGTGCATACCTCATAACCAGTTTTCCCCTCTAAAGCCAGTTTTGTGAGCGGCCCAGCAGTAAAACAGTTAATAAGGGAAGCACACCTTGCAGTCTGCATTGTGTAGTTTTTGCTACTTGCTCTAATTAACTGTTACACTGCTGAGAAGTTCACAAAACTGCCCTTAGAGGGAAAACTGCTCACAACATTTATGGCTGCATTGCTGGGGTCATGGGTGTGTCTGGGCATATTCAAGCAGTAGTTGTCTGGACAGATAGTGAGTGTAATTGGACAGTTTTTGGATGGGGTTAAGGGATTCATACAACATATGGCTGTTTCAGCAGAACAGGGGGGAAACAGAGAGAGCACTGAATCATGGATTCATCCATACAAATTGGGACAGGTGGGAGATCTGCATGTGAAATAGTTAAACATTGGATTTCCAATTCTATGTCATTCCAGTTAATCAGAAACACAGTTTAAAAATAGTTTTCCCATATTTCTTTCTGACTTTTCACTGTGAAATCCAGATACTTTGCACTGAAATACCCCTAATTCAACAGACATAAGCATGTCTATTTTGGCCTGTTTTTAACAGTGTTTCTTGGCTTTTTTTTATCCATTAGCTAAGCGCTTAAAGACGACTAAAGGTAAAAATTGGCTTCAAGACGTTTTCATTCCTTCGGGATTCAAAGTTTCAAACTCTTCCTCAACCTACAGATTGGGTTCACCCTAAACTTTTTGAAGGCATATCTCACCCTGGTCCTTGACAACTAAGCAAAGAAGTCTACTCCCACCTCCTATTCCTCATGAGGGTGTGCCACCCACTGAAGTAAACGTTCTTCTGAGAGGAAGATTAAGAACGGTCTTTTGAGTCCCTTGGGTCTTAGAGATTGTATCTCAGAGATACAGAATCAGCTTTTGATCTAGACTTCTTGAGGCAATGTTACCTATTAATATTCTGGATCGTCGTGTAATATTCAAGGACTGTAAAGCTGACCCTTTCCTTAGGCAGGTAGCCTTAATTTGACTAAATCTATTGAACAATGTAACAACTGCATAATCTGGTAACCGTTCTACCATTTATGCCTGATTTTGGCAATACACATCCAGGAGTTAACAGGTGCATCTGCCAGTAGGTGGGGAAAACCATTTTGTCGTGGGAAGATGAGAGAGAATGTTGTTGGGGTCATTGGAGAAAGGATTGTTAGCCAATTCTCTTAGAGGACATATTCAGTTATGTATATTTTGTATCTCAGGAAGTTACCTACATCTTGTTTTTCATCCAATTTCTCTTCCTGGAGTCTTACACTGAGGTTTACAGTTCTACAAACCTATTCATTTAAACCTATGCATGGGTTGAATCTTTGAGAGATCATCTTCATGCTAGCCGTATCCTTGATTAAGAGGGTGTGATTTCTGCTGGGGGACAGGGATTTACTCTTTCACTGTTATTGACAAAATGGAAGTCTACACAAAATTGCGCTAAAATTATAGCAGTGTAGTAGTAGCATACACATATCAAGCAAGGCTGTTATTAAACTATAATGTGTTACATAGCTTTGGAACATTGCAGATGTAATAGGTGTTTTGTCTCTGAGCACTTTAGAGCACAGTAGTTAAGAGCTTTATGAACAGGCGTTAGCCCAGAAAGCTCTTAACTCCTGGCTTTTCTCTGCGGCTGGAGTTTTGTCGTTAGATTTCTAACGCTCACTTCAGCCACGACTCTAAATACCGGCGTTAGAAAGATCCCATTGAAAAGATAGGATATGCAAATGGCGTAGGGGGATCTGCGGTATGGAAAAGTCGCGGCTGGAAAGTGAGCTTTAGACCCTTTCCTGACTGACTCTAAATACCAGCGGGCGTCCAAAACCAGCGTTAGGAGCCCCTAACGCTGGTTTTGACGGCTAACGCAGAACTCTAAATCTAGCGGAAAGTTACCTGTAAAATAAATATAAATCCTAAAATAGCTACAATGTAATTATTAATTACATTGTAGCTATCTTAGGGTTTATTTTACAGGTAAGTATTTATTTTTAAATAGGAATAATTTATTTAATGATAGTGTAGTGTTAGGTGTAATTGTAACTTAGGTTAGTTTTTATTTTACAGGTAAATTTGACTTTATTTTATCTAGGTAGCTATTAAATAGTTAATAACTATTTAATAGCTTTTGTACCTAGTTAAAATAAATTGAAATTTGCTTGTAAAATAAAAATAAATCCTAAAATAGCTACAATATAATTATTAGTTAGATTGTAGCTATATTAGGGTTTATTTTAAAGGTAAGTAGTTTTAAATAGGATTAATTTAGTTAATAACAATAATATTTTTTTAGATTTATTTAATTAATATTTACGTTAGGTGGGGTGTTAGGGTTAGTGTTAGACTTAGGTTTAGGAGTTAATAATTTTATTATAGTGGCGGCGGTGTAGAGGGGGGAGAATAGGGGTTAATAAATTTATTATAGGTGGCGGCGGTGTAGGGGGGGCAGGATAGGGGTTAATAGGTATTATGTAGGTAGTGTCGGGGTCCTGGAGCAGCAGTTTAGGGGTTAACATATTTATTATAGTTGCGGTGGGCTCCGGGAGCAGCGGTTTAGGGGTTAATAAGTTTATAAGAGTGGCGGTGGGCTCTGGGAGCGGCGGTTTAGGGGGTAATACATTTATTTAGTTGTGGCGGTGTACAGGGGGGGCAGATTAGGGGTGTTTAGACTCGGGGTACATGTTAGGGTGTTAGGTGTACACACTTCCCATAGGAATCAATGTAATGTCGGGCAGCAGCGAACATGAGCTTTCGCTATGGTCAGACTCCCATTGATTCATATGGGATCCGTCACCTCCAGGGCGGCGGATTGAAAACCAGGTACGCTGGCCCGGAATAGTGGCGAGCGTACCTGCTAGTTTTTTTATAACTACCAAAAGTAGTCAGATTGTGCCGAACTTGTGTTCAGAACATCTGGAGTGACGTAACAATCGATCTGTGTCGGACTGAGTCCGGTGGATCGAAGCTTACGTCACTATATTCTACTTATGCCGGGCTGTAGTGCTTGATAACTACAGTGAATCAGCTTCACCACAAATACGCTGCAGAATTCCAGCGTATTTGAGGTTGACGGCTTGATAACTAGAGGCCTTGATCAGAAAACTCTCTAAGTTGGTTGGCGGGAACTTCCTTTTCTGAAAAGCCTACAAAAAAACCAAGACGTAAGGTGACCAGATTTCCCTATTTTTTAGGGGCAGTCCTTAATTTGGGCAGTGTGTCCCTTTTTTTTGTTAGGGTCTGTGCTGAATTTGGCCACTCTGTTTCTTATTTTTTAAAGGGCTGTCTTGGATTGTCCTGAATTTTATGAATGGTTTCCTTTCACTTCTCCTAGTGTGTAAATTAAAAGAACCAGTTGCAGTTGCAGTTCCTTCTGCAAACCAGCAGGGGTCGTGCTGCATATCACAGTTTACATTCCCAGTGAGAGTAGGAATAGTGGTTCACTTGCTCTGTTCCTTCTCATTGATAGTTGGCATAAAGCATGTGGAGGAGGGTAAAAATAGTCAGGTCCACTCTTTACTGGGAACCTCCACTTGCTTTTACTGACCAGCAGGGTGATAGAGTTGGGATGGTCACTAGTGCTCTGGTGATCTTCATAGTGGGGATCAATGCCTGATACAGTGCGTGCTGAACTGGGGTAGTTGTATACGGAGGGTTGGAAACTTTCTTATCTTTCTACACAAATGTATTGGAGGGGGTGTGACCGAATTTGACTGACATTGTGCTATACTTGCATGAAAGTTTGCTTTTATCTACTGAGAAAATGTTTTCACATAGTACATTGCAATAAAGTTTGTTTGTAGTATGTTTGTCTGAATTCAAACTGTGTTTTTAATTTGCTATGAAAATGTTTGTCTACACAACTATGCCATCAGTTAGAAATACATTCTTTAGAAAGACTCTCACAGGTACTAAATCATTTTATATCTATACTATAATTGCGTTTGTAATGTCCGTCGCCGTCAGCAGTTGCGCACGCATCTTCAATGGAATGTTGGCAGCGCGAGGACAAAATAATTCACCTGGATGCAGCAAAGGGGCATCCAGGTGAATTCCGAAAATGGCAGTCAGGGTGGTGAAAGAATCCACCGAAGGCAAACAGAGCATTACAAAAGCAAAAACTAACCACCCGCATCAATTATTAAAAAAAAAAAACTAACCGCCTGCATCAAGTATTAACCCTTTGAGTGCTAAGCACTTTCCCACATGAGCCGTCGTTAGCACCAGAGTGGGAAACCTAACCACCTGCATCAAGTATTAAAAAAAAAAAAAAAAGATGCCCGCACGAAATATAACAAAAAAAACCAACCTCCTACACAAAGTATTAACACATACACCACAAATCCCCACATCGCTAAATAATAAAGTAATTAACTCCTTAATCACTTAACCGTCAACCACTCTCTGTGGTGACAAAATTTTAAATAAAATATCCTGTTATCCTGTTATTGTGCTAACAAATTCATTGCCTGATGATAAGTGCTTACAGGCAATGCAATCATGATAGTGACATTTGAAAACCCCCTTTGTAGTGAGCCATGAACTGTCATTTCTGTTATTTACATTACAAAGTAATGTTGGGGCTACTCTGTACATGGGTTGGTGGGAGCAGTCCCACATCTATGGAGATAGAAATCATTTCAAACAGAACATCACTTTCTATAAAAGATTCATCGATGATCTCCTGGTAATTTGGCTAGGAGATGAATCTGGGATAAATTCATTTGTTGAAGAGCTGAATAACAACAACCTAGGTCTAGGTTTCACCTTTGAACACAATAGGCAAACTATTAACTATATTGAAACAGAAGTAATGGGAGGTAGAATTACAACAAGTGTCTTTCGAAAACCTTCGGCAAAGAACACTATTCTACATGCCAAGAGCAATCACCCAAATAGGGTATTTAAAGCAATAGCGAAGGGACAGTTTGTGAGGACCCTAAGAAATTGCTCAACAAAATCAACATATGAGATTCAAGCCAGGGAACTCACAGACAGACTAGTCTCTAGAGGGTATTCCATACCTATGGTAAATGCTATAAACAAAAAAGTGAGCCAAAGAGACAGGGACCCCATTCTACAAAAAGAGAATACATCCACCAGAAAGGGACAGATACAAAAAACACATTTTTAACAACATACAGTGACCAATTTGGGGATATCTGCAACATTATCTCCAAACATTTTCCACTGCTTATGGCGGACAAGGGTTTAGCTGAAACAATAAGAAAAGGTTGTCCCTTTGCATTCAAAAGGGGAACTGCCATTGGTAACAGAGTAGCCCCAACATTACTTTGTAATGTAAATAACAGAAATGACAGTTCATGGCTCACTACAAAGGGGGTTTTCAAATGTCACTATCATGATTGCATTGCCTGTAAGCACTTATCACCAGGCAATGAATTTGTTAGCACAATAACAGGTGAACATTTCTTGCATGACAGGTGCTACAATTGTAGAGCCAGTTATGTGATTTATGTATTGACATGATCAGAGTGCAACCTACAATATGTAGGTATGACTACAAGAGAAATAAGAGCAAGAATCAGGGAGCATGTCAGTAACATAAAAATGGGCACACTAACTACACCACTAATCACACATTTCAGTCAAACACACAATAAGAATCCAAGTTCACTAAAATGGACGATAGTCAAATATGTCTCACCCCCAATCAGGGGAGGGGATAGGGCATCGTTGTTGGCAAAGGAAGAGGTATACTGGATACTAAAGCTGGCCACCAGGTGGCCCTCTGGTCTGAATAGCGAGTTTGACTTAAAGGGACACTCAATCAAAATTAAACTTTGATTATTCAGATAGAGCATGCTATTTTAAACAACTTTCCAATTTACTTCAATTAACAAAATGTGCAGAGTCTATTTATATTTAAACTTTTTGAGTCACCAGCTCCTACTGAGCATGTGCAAGAATAAGTGTGTATGCATTTGTGAATGGCTGATGGCTGTCACATGGTACGTGTATGCATTTGTGATTGGCTGATGGCTGTCACATGGTACAGGGGGAGTGGAAAAAGACATAACTTTTAAAATTGTCAGAAAAAAAATCTACTACTCATTTGAAGTTCAGACTAAGTGCTATTGCATTGTCTGGTAATCTTGCATTTGTTGATTATGCAAATCTACTGTGTTGACTGGTCCTTTAATTAACTTCTGGAAATGAAATATCCCTCAGTTTCATTAAATGAAATAATAACAAACAAAAACAAAAAGTAATAACTAACTAATATAGATTGCTATAACAAATAAATAAATTAATAAATGAACAAATTCCCTAGTAAATTATATTGGCCGCAGAACATGTATTTTGACATTTTTTAAAAGTCCATCTATATAATGATATATGGAAAATAAATAGTCGCCAATAATATGGGAATAAATACTATTCACATTAATTTTTTACAATTTTTTATTATTTCATTTTTTTTTTACTTCTATATATTCTTTCATTTTTAAATTTTTTATTTTAAATTTCTTTTTTAAGATTTTTTCACATAATTTTTACACATTTGTCACTTAGGCAAGGCCTTACAAGTGTTAAATGCACTATTGGTGCCATAGTTAAGTTAGGGGCTATAAGATATAAGATTCAATCACTAGCTCACTGTTAGACAGATAACAATCAGTTAAAACAGATTAACTTATCACACAGTAGCTGATAACAACATTGTACTATATATAAAATATAAAACCCAAATATCGTTATTTGTGTTGTATTTTTATTCGTGTTCTTTTATTTATTTATCTATTTTTCTATTTATTTTTCATTTTCTGTTCCATTACAACTATAATTCTAACCTTATTGCATGAATTGTTAATGCCTCCATTTAGTTTGTATAAAGTGTTTACTATTTGTATCACCTATTTGTATGTTTGATTGATACATGTAACCACCACATATAGAGCGTAATCGGCTTATATAATTGAGAATGCTGCACACAGGGAGTGTTTGTTTTGACCAATAGGAAGGCACACCTTCCTTTTTAAACACAGGTTGATGATCACTCACTATGCTATGACTACGGCGGGAGAAGCCGAAACGCGTCAGCAGTAGTGACCAGCAACCCGTGCTGCAGCCTCTGTGACAGTAAACAGAAGTGTTGTTGTACAAAGTTTTATTCAAATAAATCTGGAAGTTTGATGAAAACCTAAAAAGACCGGAACTCCTTCTTTCCTTCTATTTTCGAATTTACCAAAATGTATATATCCAGTAAGTTTCTCACTGGCGGAGCATGGACATTCTATTCTGTGAATTAACAAAAGGGATACTTTCTAATGGTGTAATATTCATTACACACTTGTTGGTGCCATGTACTGAGGTGTGATGTCTAGAGGTGCTATATTTATCCAATCCTCTCAAAATGCATCTGAGATGTTCCGACCATCTTTGTCTGATTATCCTACAGGTGCAGCCTATATATTGAAGACCACACAAACACGTTATACAATAAATAATATAGGTAGAATTACAAGTCATTCTTTGTGTTAGTTTAAACGTTTCCCATGTACTATAGGATATAACAGTTTTACTGCCATTGGTTATATATTTACACATATGGCATCTGCTATTATTACATCTGTATACCCCTACTTGAGATTCATTAAAACGGGTCAAGGGGAATTTAGATATATTTTTCTTGAAGGTAGGTCCCCGTCTACACATGACAACCTTACTTGGTGTTAGTTTCTCCTTTAGGGTTGGTGCTCTTCTAAAAGTACAACTTGGGTTTCTTCCTAAAATTGTTTGAAGATAGGGTCTCTTTTTAATATAACCCAATGTTTTGAAAGAATGTTCTTTATTTCTTTATAATTGTCATTATATCTTGTAAGAAATTTAGTTTCATATCGTGAATCACAAATAGGGCTCTTTTTGGTCTTGAAAAAATCTTCTCTATTAAGAGAACGTGCTTTCAAGAAAAAAGATTCAATGAGTGCATCTGGATAGTGTTTTTCCTTAAATCTATTTTTAAGGATTTGGCTTTGTTTGTCATATGATTTTTTGTATTTTTAGTTGTGTGTTAGCAAAATAACGCTGTAGGGATAATTTTCTAGTAAATTTGTTAAGATCCACAAAAAGTTCAAACATTTTGTGTGAATTAGAGGGACCAAAACTAAGCCCCTTACCCAAAATTCTAATTTCATTTCATTGAGTTTTGTCAGATACATTGAATATTTCTGTACTTAATTGTTGTAGCTTTTTTCCTTGGAGGTAATTCCCCTTCCCCTACGTCCCCGTATGTGTGTGTTCTTTTGTTTTTGCCTGGTTGTTGATAGGAAGTGTTTTGTCCTTCTCCCCTCCAAAGGGGGGCTAATGGTATACGTTCCTCTAAAAAAGAGGCAGCATTTTGGGGCATTGTGGAGCTTTGTGTTTGTGCTATCTCCCTATTATAATTAGAATGTTCCACAGGCATTCTGGGGGATTCAGAGAAATGCTCTCTAGAATAATGTGATCTCTAAGAGTGGTCATTTTTGTGGGTGTTATGAATAGATTTAGAATGTTGGTGTTGTTGAGATTGATCTCTATAATTGGAGTGGTATTTGTTTTGTTGTATATAATTTTGATCATGTAGGGCAGTGTACATATCAGTTGTTGAAATATTATATTGTTTGTGCTCATTTGATTCCATTCTGAGGAACATTAGTCTTGTTTGGTCTGTATTGTGGATGATTATTATTATATCTCGAACCTAAATGCTGGGATCTATGAAAATTACCCTGGTTCTTACGTTTAGTTTTGTTGTTATGTACGACCTTTGCCCAAGGCAATTCCTTGGGTTCATTCTTCTCTATCTTATTATATGTATAGACTATCCCCTTGAGATAGTCTTCCTCATCTCTTTCTCTTTTTTGTTTTTCCTAAAGATAATCTCATCTTGAAATTCGTCTGTAGCTTTAATGGTTCTCTCATTTAATGATTGATATTCAGAATGATCTTTGCGATGCTCTAATAATTTTTTGTGTGTTCTTAATCTTTTGAGCTATCTCTTCAACTATTTATTCTCTGTGGGTGATTAGAATATCTATTAGATTAAAAGCACAATTATCAAGAGCTGTGTACCATTTTGTTAATAATGTCTCACCTTCTTTGAAGGAACAGTTTTTTACAATTCTAAGACCTCTGGGAATCTGTTTCTTATCCCTATAATATTTAAGAGAATCCAGATCCCACCAGTGTCTATGTTCAGTTTTAATATATTCCTCTAATTGAGAGAAAAGTTATTTTATAGATAAGGCACTGGTGGAATCTGTGTTTAAATTATTTGAACTGGGCTGATAATCAGATCTCTTATTGGCCCTTTTAGTAATAGATAACATGATATTAAAAAAGATAATATAACAAATAAAGAAAATGTTACTGAATCAAAATTCAAGATAAAAAATAAAGCAGAAAAGATAAAAAGTCCCACAAATCTTTGAACTGTACCGGATAATAAACAAAAACAGTCCACATATAAATTATGTAATCCAAATGTGTGATCAATTCTGTTCCAACTGTCCCACAGTTTGAAATACAGCTTCAGGCTACTCCTTTCGAAATCCCACAAAGAGGAATCAGCTGAAAAATACAAAAAGACAGAAAGGGTGCCTCCTAGTGTAGCCAGTGGATATAAAGCAAAGAAGAATAGGCAGTGAAATAATACTCACAAAATGTAGCGGCAAAGGTAATGAAGAGAATAACGATCTGGGAACTTTATATCCACTTTATATCCACTTGCTTTATATCCACTGGCTACACTAGGAGGCGTCCTTTCTATCTTTGCTACAATGTAAAGTAGTGAGTGTACAGCTTGTATAACAGTGTACATTTGCTGTCCCCTCAAAATAACTTGAGTACACCCCTAAGTGGAAGTTTCCAAATTGGGCCCAATTAGCCATTTTCTCTCCACCTGTGTCATGGGACTCATTAGTGTTACAAGGTCTCAGGTGTGAATGGGGAGCAGGTGTGTTAAATTTGGTGTTATCGCTCTCACACTCTGTCAAACTGGTCACTGGAAGTTCAACATGGCACCTAATGGCAAAGAACTCTCTGAGGATCTGAAAAAAATAATTGTTGCTCTACATAAAGATGGCGTAGGCTATAAGAAGATTGTCAAGACAATGAAACTGAGAGCAGCACGGTGGGCAAGACCATACAGCGGTTTCACAAGACAGGTTCCACTCAGAACAGGCCTCGCCATGGTCGAGCAAAGACGTTGAGTGCACGTGCTCAGCGTCATATCCAGAGGTTGCCTTTGGGAAATAGACGTTTGAGTGCTGCCAGCATTGCTGCAGAGGTTGAAGGGGTGAGGGGCCAGTCTGTCAGTGCTCAGAACATACATCGCACACTGCATCAAATTGGTCTACATGGTTATCGTCCAAGAAGGAAGCCTCTTCTAAAGATGATGCACAAGAAAGCCTGCAAACAGTTTGCTGAAAACAAGCAGACTAAGGACATTGATTACTGGGACCATGTCCTGTGATCCAATGAGACCAAGATAAACTTATTTGGTTCAGATGGTGTCAAGCGTGTGTGGCGGCAACCAGGTGAGGAGTACAAAGACAAGTGTGTCTTGCCTATAGTCAAGCATGGTGGTGGGAGTGTCATGGTCTGGGCCTGCATGAGTGAGGAGCTACAGTTCATTGAGGGAACCATGAATGCCAACATGTACTGTGACATACTGAAGCAGAGCATGATTCCCTCCTTCTGGAGACTGGGCTGCAGGGCAGTATTCCAATATGATAACGACTCCAAACACACTTCCAAGACGACCACTGCCTAGCTAAAGAAGCTGAGGGTAAAGGTGATGGACTTGCCAAGTATGTCTCCAGAGCTAAACCCAATTGAGCATCTGTGGGGCATCCTCAAATGGAAGGTGGGGGAGCGCAAGGTCTCTAACATCCACCAGCTCCTTGATCGTCATGGAGGAGTGGAAGAGGACTCCAGTGGCAACCTGTGAAGCTTTGGTGAACACCATGCCCAAGAGGGTTAAGGCAGTGCTGGAAAATAATGGTGGCAACACAAAATATTGAAACTTTGGACATTTCCAAATAGGGGTGTACTCACTTTTGTTGCCAACGGTTTAGACATTAATGGCTGTGTGTTGAGTTATTTTGAGGGGACAGCAAATTTATACTGTTATACAGGCTGTACACTCACTACTTTACATTGTAGCAAAGTGACATTTCTTCAGTGTTGTCACATGAAAAGATATAATAAAATATTTACAAAAATCTGAGGGGTGTACTCACTTTTGTGAGATACTGTATATATATATATATATATATATATATATATATATATATATATATATCCATCTATCTACATCTAAACATTTGCATGTCTGTATGCACACGTCTATATATGTGTATTTATGTGTTTACATATGTAAATATGTATGTGCACACATACATTCATATATACACATAAAAGCACATGTATATATATATATATATATATATATATATATATATATATATATATATATATATATATATATATATATATATATATAGTATACTTTTGAGCCCTTTCCAGTAAAATACCTGTAAACATTCAATATTATTTTTATACATTTTTTTTATTATTTCTATTTAAATTAATTTTTTATTGAGGTTTTGCATAACAAACATAAAACATAGTACGCCTTTTGATAACAAAGAGAAAATATAAACAAAATTGAGCTAAACATTTCGACAGTTATACAATACATTGTTGGTAGGCTGATTAAACCTCGATTTTGCAATAGGATAGCATAAATGACTGATCAGTTGGGAACACAGTTTTAGGCGAAATGGGCCAGAAATATAACAGATAGCTGATGATCAGGTGGGTAGCTCTTTAGGAGCTTCAGGAAGAGAAGGAATAAGTATATAATGAGGGGGGGGGGGAATTTCAGCAGGTAAGCACCGCTCTGTAAATGAGGGAAAGGGTGGAGGGGCAGAGCCATAGCTACAAAGGAAATTTAAGGGACATGGCGGGATAAAATTTATTAATCTTAAGTTAGTGGGAACTAGGTGTTGTAGTATGTAGTTAAACCAGAATAGTATTATATAGGGTTCTCTACAGGAATAGAAATCAGTTATAACATCTAGTCGGCTCTAGCCAAATCAAACTAGCTGACATTTTCTTGGTAACATATCATCTATACCCCTAGATAGGGGTAATTAGGTATGTGAGATCTAGAGTATAAGGGCTAAGTAAAAATATAAATGACAAAACATGTAGCTCAAACTAATAAAGCATGTGTAGCCAACACACGACAGGGACATAGATCTTTTAAGCTAAAGTAAAAAATAGATGTAGATAGTGGTGATGTTAAGGTTCTAGGGCAAATATGTGAATATAACAATAGTTAACAATCAAGATATGGATTATAGCCATAAGTACATCTTAGGATATAAGGGATATTAATTATAATATTAAGGGCTGATATAAGAAAAAGGAAGCCTCCAAGATATCCTAGAGATAGCTACAATTTATGTAGGGAAGGTCTTAAACTGACTCAGCACAAAGAACTGTTACTGACTCTATAGGTTGACTTCTTCTCTGGCATAAAAGTTTGGTTGGTATATATGGAGGAAGCCCATATATTGTGGGATAGACCCTATGGTACAATAATACACTTGAATGTGAGTAGATAGCTTACATTTAACTCTCTACCTTAAGCATTTGAGCCTGGGATATCTGTGCTGGAGGAATGAAATCTATATATTTCCTGTCATTCTAAAGCCATAAAAATTATGGGATCAAAGAAAAAACGAAACTAAAATCTAAATAGTTCAACGTGTCCCGGAGGAAAGAACTGCTGAGTTATTTTATACAATAGGTAGACATAAAGGTAATCAGATATGTATATAGGAAAAACATTTAGGTCTCTACCCATAAACAACAATTTTGGTGACCCTCAGCTCAAACAAGGACTTTGAAATCAAACATCATTGTTAACATTAAATACCCAAGAATCAGTATTAGTATTGTTAAGCATTCTACTTGGTACTACATCTCTCTAGGAGATGCATAGGGTAAATACAACCGGTGATGGTAATATGACAAGATAAGTAACATATAAACCCAAATCTAATATGCAGTGCATAAAAGCATAAAGCCACCCTTTTATATTATAAGAAATACTCCCTGTAATATCTAACAGGTCACTTTGGGGACTTTCTGAGCATTCCCTCTATTACATTTTAGGAAATTGAAGTGAACTAGAAAATGGTTTCAGAATAAACTATATCGGAAGGGTAGTGTAAAACTGCTAACAGTATGCCTATAGTTAAAGATCCATCTTCTTAGATACCCTAGCTAAAAGTAAGTTAGCTTAACTAAATAGAAATTACATTAGTGGGATGTGCAATGAATACTAGGATAAGAGTGTTTTAATTAGATAGATGACAGGCATAGTAGGATGGGCACAATTATCAAATTTGAACATTCACATGTAGGTATCCTAAGTAATCACTTTTTAGTAAATAGTATTACATAAAGGAGATTTCAAATTTAAAGCAACCCTGGTGTGATACTTTCTACCTATCCCATATATCTAAAATATCACATTATAATAGGGCAAACACTAACATCTCATGGTAAGATAAACTATAAGAAAAAGAGGGGAAAACAGGTTTTTCAAGTGATAATAGTTAGTTATTACCTAGACCAATATAGACTATGTTAGTGCTAATGTGAAGCTGACTGCAGCCATCTTGTTCCTCGCAGCCATCTTGTGATGATTAGCATCCATTTTGTAATGATTAGATTTTATTATACTGGGTTATTATGTAGTGGGAACTATGTGCTTGTTATGGTAGTTTCCTTAGCTGATCGGCCTTGTAGATGTTCTGTGGCTGTACGCCCAGAAGAATATTATATCAATAAGATGGTTCAGAGACCTTGTTGTCTTCGCAGATGTTAGCTTATTATGACTATTCCATATTGTTATGAGCTAGTAATTTTCCAGCTTCACACTGTCTTTTACTCTGTATAACTGTGTAAAATGACGCGGTCCTAACGTGTCATCCCCTTAACCCTGTATGCTGTTACTGAAGTCTATAAGATAGGCTTGCACTGTTCAATAAACATGATTGGCGTTAGATCATATTGCTGCGTGGTCTGAGTCATTCTAAGGGATCCTTATCAGATAATCTACATCTGCCTCAGGTGGTACAGTGGGCCCGTGGCTTCGGCCTGACCTGACACTTACCCCCCTGGGGAAACACCTAACAATTTTGGTGTCAGTTATGTGGGAGTGAGTGAGTATGAGTGCTTTTACCATGCTTTCCTTCTGTGAATCTGAACCTAAATTTAGTCTGGTAATAGGTGTTGATAATATATGATAAAGGGTTAAGGGGTTCCTGTGGTTGAGATGCAGGTTTGCGGAGGTTATAGTCCTGCCGGCAGTTGTGATAACCGCTCCAGACAGGTTAAGAGTCCTGTGCTGGGTTACGACAGGTATTGTGAGTCCTGTCTGTGATAAGCGCGCAAGAAATAAATGAATGCCATTTGATGTCAGTTTTGAAGTTAATGAATTATATATATATATATACACACCCGATTTATAGGGTATATATAATACAATAATATATAAAATAGGGGCGCTATCTATATATGCCAAATATCTAAATATACCAAGATAGTGATATCACAGTTCACAGTATATTACATTTACATAGGCATACAAACATATATGTAGATGGTTACAGAATATAAAAAGAAAAAAGAACCTGTATAGTTGATAATATCAAAATAAACAGATCAGAGTCCAAATAAACTCTAACAAAATCCCCAATGGCTATAGGGGTGTGCAAGGCAGCTCTCCTCGATGTACAAGGCCGTCCACAACGAATCAATCTATAAAGAAGCAGAGAAGGCGCCACATAGCATAATTCCGTATGGTATACCAAATATTATATTGCAGCTCAATTGCACTCACGTGTAGGAAAGCACCAAGATGTGGTGCTGGCTAGGCAGACCGGAACCTCAGAGTTGCCCGGTAAACTCTCCTCTCAGGCTAAAGCTTCCAGCAGCCAAGTTAGTAGTCACCAACAAAGGTAAGGTGTGTGGGTGTCAGGAAGGCCCTTTAATTCCTCAGGGAATTGGAGGCTTACTCCAAGCAGGGATATCCAAATAAAAAGCGAAGTAGCAAGTATGTATCAATAAAAGTGTTTATTTTAACACATTAAAAACACAGCTACGCGTTTCTCAGTATCATGTACTGTTTCCTCAGGCTGCTGAGGAAACAGTACATGATACTGAGAAACGCGTAGCTGTGTTTTTAATGTGTTAAAATAAACACTTTTATTGATACATACTTGCTACTTCGCTTTTTATTTGGATATCCCTGCTTGGAGTAAGCCTCCAATTCCCTGAGGAATTAAAGGGCCTTCCTGACACCCACACACCTTACCTTTGTTGGTGACTACTAACTTGGCTGCTGGAAGCTTTAGCCTGAGAGGAGAGTTTACCGGGCAACTCTGAGGTTCCGGTCTGCCTAGCCAGCACCACATCTTGGTGCTTTCCTACACGTGAGTGCAATTGAGCTGCAATATAATATTTGGTATACCATACGGAATTATGCTATGTGGCGCCTTCTCTGCTTCTTTACAGTTTTGAAGTTAAGCTCCCCCGGCAAGTTGGCAGTGAGTGAGTCTCACGTGTGTTAAAGTTTGCCATATTCATTCCCATAATAGAGTTTTGTTACCCACCTGAAACTCATGTTGATATCTGATGCTTGCTTTGCTTTGTTTATTTGTGTTTTGCTGCTATCCTTATATTGCTTGTTTTGCATTCTCTTGTATTTGTTTTATTTTTATTGATCATATTTGGTATAAGAAATCATATGCTTCATTGGTATTAGTGCACATTGTAGTTTATGTGCTTAACAAAGTAACCCTTTAGATAAATGTAACTGTGAACTTCGCAGTATTGTACCCTATTGAATGGCCCACTGAGTATAAAAATATGTTTAAGGAAAATGCTGCAATATATCATAATATTTTAGACCCTTCACCCTCTAGAACATAGGGAGGACATGTCTCAGCTAGAAGTTTATATTATACAGAGAAATATTTGTTTAGGGAATAGATAGTCCAGAAAAGCAAATGTATTTTTCCCTTTTATTAATTGGTATGGTATCTACAAAGTAAATTTGGTCATTCCTGATGTTTGTCAAAGAGAGTAATTATCTTACCATAAAGATGTGTTTACCTTTAAAAGAGTTTGTAGTTTTAAACGATGTTCTGTTTGTATGCTTTCCTCATACAGGAGTGTGAGAGAATTTAGGTTGCATAAAATAATTAGTAAACTAGTAGAGTTTATGTCAGATAAGATTGTTGACTATTAGGATAATGGTTGGAGAATTATAAACATTATAGATAGCAGCCATGCAGAGTAAAGCAACACGAGGTTCTTTTATTTTTTAGAAGTTCACAGTGACAGTGTAAAGAAATTCATTTACTTTTATTGACTGTTTTCTTTTTTTTCATTGTTGCTACAGGGCAGGCTTTAGCATAAGTTTTAGCATAACCATTCAGGCCCTTGATGAAGTCTGGCAGGTTTTCACTTGCTTAGTATTCATGAAGTATCATTTAAAAGTGTATAGAGAAGTTGTAAATTATTCTCTGAGAAATATCAATGTATTTAGTTTGTATTATATATCAACAATGTTTTGTTTGATTTTAAATGACATAGGATGAAAGTGATGTTTTATTTGGACATAATTGTGATTGTATTGCGGTGTGTACTCATCCTGTACTGTCTCTGTTTGCTTCTTAGACTCCCTGTGACTTGAGTGTTTGCTTGCCATGAGTATCCACTGGTTGCCTTGTCTACCCCACGAACAAACCATCAGATTTCCAGCATCTCCCTGCGGAAGAACATTGGATAAGCACCCCTATTGCAAATGAACTGTTGGAGAATTGTATTATAGCAAAGTGTTAAGGTGAAGCGCTCTCAAATGGACAAAGACTGTTCTTAAAGTGATCAGAGGCCACCTAGAGACAGTTGTGCTGTTGCTATGTCATGCTTTACTGTGGAGAAGGAACTGTTGGACATATTGGGGGGTGCTAGCAATGCAGGTGGAGAAATAAAATGTGCAGCGTTGTTTGGGGGTAGATGGGGGGCTGGTTGGGTCTCTGTGCAGGTAGACCGGTAGTTTTGGGAAGACTGGAAGATAGATGGAAGGTATTGGGGGGGGGGCTGTACCTATATGCAGTGGCAAATTGTGCCCTATTAGCCTATAAAAGTATATCACGACATAGGAATATTTTTCTCTTTAGTATTCTAACATAGAGTTCTGTTACCATAATATAAGGCTTTACTAATTTTCTATGCCTGTCTATTTTTATGTTTTTCTGTTAGAATAAAAGGATGGTATGTTAGGGGTAATGTGAACCTGACTGCAGCCATCTTGTTCCTCGCAGTCATCTTGTGATGATTAGCATCCATTTTGTAATGATTAGATTTTATTATACTGGGTTATTATGTAGTGGGAACTATGTGCTTGTTATGGTAGTTTCCTTAGCTGTTCGGACTTGTTGATGTTCTGTGGCTGTACGCCCAGAGGAATATTATATCAATAAGATGGTTCAGAGACCTTGTTGTCTTCGCAGATGTTAGCTTATTATGACTATTCCATATTGTTATGAGCTAGTAATTTTCCAGCTTCACACTGTCTTTTACTCTGTATAACTGTGTAAAATGACGCGGTCCTAACGTGTCATCCACTTAACCCTGTATGCTGTTACTGAAGTCTATAAGATAGGCTTGCACTGTTCAATAAATATGATTGGCGTTAGATCATATTGCTGCATGGTCTGAGTCATTCTAAGGGATCCTTATCAGATAATCTACATCTGCCTCAGGTGGTACAGTGGGCCCGTGGCTTCGGCCTGACCTGACACTTACCCCCCTGGGGAAACACCTAACAGACTATAAGGGCACCACTTGTAAAGTACATGTAGAGAAACTCATTGTATAGTATCCTCTATTTATATGCTAGCTATAGTCATAAGTAAGTATGCTAATATTTCCAAACAGTGGGGTTTCCATTTACATATATACATGCAAACAGGTGTATAATATGTATTAATACTTTCCTCTTCTGGTGAACCGCAGCCGTCCCACAGTCTCTCCCAAGGTCTGTGTGAATATATCATGTGTGTTAGCTGGAGGCGCTGGTTCAGCTTGTATCAGTCGTTGGTATCTTCCTTTCCTTCCTCGGTTGTATAACTCTAGGTGCAAAATATTGGTGCTGAAATATCAGACAATACACCATACAAAGGTGAATATCTACTCACATTTAAAATGCTTTGGTTTGTAAAGCACTTTTATTGCTCTTGAGAAAGACGGCTGGGACCGTTGAAACGCTTTTGCGTTGAGCCAAATAAAGACAAACATTTTTACTGAATCTGTGATATTGTCTTTTCATATTGGGAAGGAGCCGGTAACCTGCAATATACACTGTGAGTAGATATTCACCTTTGTATGGTGTATTGTCTGATATTTCAGCACCACTATTTTGCACCTAGAGTTATACAACCGAGGAAGGAAAGGAAGATACCAACGACTGATACAAGCTGAACCAGCGCCTCCAGCTAGCACACCCATTTACATATATGCATTAGGTATTCACAATGTAGTAGAGCTAAATGAACATAACCCATATCTGACAGGCAAAATTTTCAAAGCTACAGTAACTTATCACTGAACGAGTTGCATGGACATGAGGCAGGCAGAGAGAGAGAAAAAAGAAATAAATAAATAAAAAAGCTAAAGAAATAGTGGGGCTAACATGCTTCCCACGCTGTTATCATTATACTTATATTTTATGAAAATCCTTAAGAAGTAATCCTAATATGATAAACGTAGACACAGGCATGGGATAAAAATATATCAGATATTCGTGGGCTATATATAAGAAAATCTCAACTCAACAGAAACAGTTTACTGAAATAGTTAACTATAGTTATAAAAAAGCTCTGGAGGCAACGGTCCTGAAATGGATTAAACTTTCCTCCACTTTGTAGCATGGAAATTTCTTGCTAACCAACGCTGCATGTGTCCAGCTTGTGCCCCATGCCATAGACTAGAAATAAAGGTGTCCAATCAGTCTCTCCATCTCTGGTGAAATCAAATGGACATGTTATGCCTTTTAGGGGATCTTGATGAGCTATACTCATAGACCACGGCTGGCTTCTGTCGGCATCAGTATCGGCAATCACACCAACCAGCTTCAGGAGACAAGCTTCCGTAGTGAAAGTATCTGGAGAGCATGGATCCATGTCAGAGCTGCTTCGCTGCGCGACCACACCACATCTGCCTGCAGTAGGAACGTCACTCGATTCACACATAGACACTGCAAGCTTTAAATACAATCTCAAACTGTATCCAATGGGCCTCTTTTTTGATACCTGAGAGAGGAGCGTCTTCTGTACCCTGTATCTGTAGTACATCAGCTCTGCCCTGCGCCATCTTGTTTAAAGTGTTGTCTCCCAAAGCGCACGGTGCCGATTATAAGCGCTAGTTCAATATAGTTGCTTTGCATCTTAAGCTCTAGCTTGGAGAGAAGCATCCGTATCTCATCCATGTCCAAAGGGTATATAGTATCGTCTTTGGTCTAAGTAAGTCGGCTACAGTGGGAATCGGGCTGCGTATCTCACCACCCAAAGCATACAGACCTCCTCCTTCTGATGTCACCGTAAAGTAGCCTGGTCTCAAAGTACCTCTTAAGGTGATCTTTAGTCAGAGATTAGTTGTTAGCGATTGGTATACAAAAATAATTTGTTTCTTTGCCTTTAATATATATTGTTTGGCCTTAGTCGAGGAGCTATATGGATATGCATCTAGTTCCTTCCACAGTTGGTTCCGCCCCCCATTTTTATACATTTTTTATGTTTTAATGTGTTTTTTATAGAAATACTTGAAATTCATGTTTTTTCATGTAGAAAAAAAAATGTTTGTTATTTTTAATATATATATATATATATATATATATATATATATATATATATATATATATATATATATATATATATATATATATATATACAGTATGTATATATATATATATATATATATATATATGTATATACAATATATATCTTTCTATCTATCTATCTATCTATCTATCTATCTATGTGTATCTATATATTCATACAGGTAAATAGGTTTATTTCCTCAACATTTATAAGGTGTCCTGAATTTGGGTCTGAGGTGTCCTTTGGCCACCTTACATGAAGGTCAATGTAGAATACTGCAAAATTACCATTAATGTACATGGAATGTTTACCCAAGTGCAAGTAAAAACATGTAAATGACCCTGACATTATGTGCATGCAACTTGTCTGATTATAATGATTGAAAACAGAGAATATTTTAATGTATTGGAATACCATATACATTAAAGCAAAAAATTACCTAGTCTGATTATGATGCTTTTAGATGGAAGCTCATGGATTGGAATAGTGGCTTTTGGGTCTAAACTGTTAAATATTTCCATGTAGCTATTGCATATTGTTGTGATCTTTTTTTATCCTATATCTTAGAAAGTCCCCAACATCACTCAACAAAACCAGTTTTGATATTCAATGGAAGCTGTTTCACAAACTAAATCTGATACTGTACATTTGTTTAGAGGTATTTCAGTATTGTACATAGATGAATGACGTTAATCACTTGTAGCCAAGAACCATTATTACATTTAAAGAAATTGTGTTCTGCATTCTTGCAGTCCTACCTCAGTTTGCATCTGTAAATGTCGGAATTTATAACACTGCTCATGAACACTGTATCTATGAAAAATGTCTAGAGTGGCCTTACCTGACATGAAATATTAATTTCTGACTGCTTCAATGTTTTCATTTTGTTTTACAGTTCTGTTCTCTAATAGTGGTATTAATGTCCTAGAAAATTAGTTTTTAGTACTTGTTGTCATTGATCATATTGGAATAAAAGCATCAGTAGCAAGAATATATACTTTATAATATGCATTTATATTACAGTATATTACTATTTATATACAGCAACTTTATATATAACCAATAATAATAGTTCACAATGTGGACAATAACAACTGTATATTGTTTAAAGGGATGCTAAAGAAAAAAAGTATTTTTTATTAATCAGATAGAGAATGAAATAATAAAAAAACCCTCAAATTTACTTTAATTATTAAAATGTGCACAATCTTTCTATATGCACAATTTCTGAGGCACCAGCTTCGACTGAGCATGTGCAAGAGTTCACAGTATATACATATATGTGTTTTGAGATTGGCAAATGGCTGTCACATAATGGGCCAGATTACGAGTGGAACCCAAACATGCGCTTTTGCAAGCGCAATATTTGCTCTTCACTCGTAATGCCAGCACTCAGAATTGTGCACTGGTATTTGAAGTGACCCTCAATAGAGTTCATTTCCTTAGGCTCCAATAGGAGCCTTGTTCTCATGCCATGAGACATGGCATGAAAACTTAGCCAAGGGGATAAGTTGCGCAGCGATGAGCAGCAAATTGAAATATATACAGTATCTCAAATAAGTGAGTACGCCTCTCACATTTTTGTAAATATTTTATTATATCTTTTCATGTGACAACACTGAAGAAATGACACTTTGCTACAATGTAACATGGTGAGTGTAAAGCCTGTATAACAGTGTAAATTTGCTGTCCCCTCAAAATAACTCAACACACAGCCATTGCGGACCTCGTCAGTGAGTCCACGCCTGCATTCCCGCATCAAACTTAGGTAGACTTCACTAAGTGTCATAATTTACATAAATAAAAAGAGAGAAGCGCTCAACCTGGGAGCGAACAATAGCATAATAGCTTGTTCTATGGCTAGTTACCACACTACAAGCAGCCTTTTTTTTGCTCAATATGTGCCTTTCACAGAGAAGAACTTTCCTGTAGCATATCAGTCTGATCCTGACTTAACAGTGCAGTCCAGCCCCGAAATAACAGGCAATCCCTCTCTGAATGAGAGAAATGGCAAAACCCCAGACGTACGTTTCGGCCTATTGTGGGCCTCATCAGTGAGGTGCAGCCATATCCCTCTAGGCACACTGAGCAACGGGTTCACGTCTGGATTTCCGCATCACACTTAGGGAGACTTCCCTAAGTGTCATAATTTGCATAAATAAAAAGAGAGAAGCACTCAACCTAGGAGCGAACAATAGCATAATAGCTTGTTCTATAGCTAGTTACCACCCAAGAAGCAGCCTCTTTTTGCTCAACATGTGCCTTTCACAGAGAAGAACTTTCCTGAAGCATATCAGTCTGATCCTGACTTAAAAGTACAGTCCAGCCCCGAAATACCAGGCAATCCCTCTCTGAACGAGAGAAACAGCAAAACCCCAGACGTAAGTTTTGGCCTATTGTGGACCTCATCAGTGAGGTGCTTCCATATCCCTCTAGGCACACTGAGCAACGGGTCCACATCTGGATTCCCGCATCACACTTAGAGAGACTTCCCTAAGTGTCATAATTTGCATAAATAAAAAGAGGGAAGCACTCAACCTGGGAGCAAACAATAGCATAATAGCTTGTTCTATGGCTAGTTACCACCCAAGAAGCAGCCTCTTTTTGCTCAACATGTGCCATTTACAGAGAAGAACTTTCCTGAAGCATATCAGTCTGATCCTGTCTTAAAAGTACAGTCCAGCCCCAAAATACCAGGCAATCCCTCTCTGAATGAGAGAAACAGCATCAGTGACCACAGAGCGGTTTCACAGGACAGGTTCCACTCGCCATGATCTACCAAAAAAGTTGAGTGCATGTGCTCAGCATTATATCCAGAGGCTGTCCTTGGGAAATAGATGTATGAGTGCTGCCAGCATTGCTGCAAAGGTTGAAGGGGTAGGGGCTCAGCCTGTCAGTGCTCAGAACATATGCTGCACACTGGATCAAATTGGTCTGCATGGCTATCATCCCAGAAGGAAAACTCTTCTAAAGATGATGCACAGAAAAAGCCCACAAACAGTTTGCTGAAGATAAGCAGACTAAGGCCATGGATTACTGGAACCATGTCCTGTGGTCCGATGAGACCAAGATCAACTTATTTGGTTCAGATGGTGTCAAGAAGTGTGTAGCAGCAACCAGGTGAGGAGTACAAAGACAAGTGTGTCTTGCCTACAGTCAAGCATGGTGGTGGGAGTATCATGGTCTGGGCCTGCATGAGTGCTGTCGGCACTGGGGAGCTACAGTTCATTAAGGGAATCAAGAATGCCAACATTACTGTGGCATACTGAAGCAGAGAAGGATCCCCTCCCTTGGGAGACTGGGCCGCAGGGCAGTATTACAACATGATAACGACCCCAAACACACAGGGCCGAACTGGGAATAAAAAACAGCACTGGAAAAATATGAACACCAGCCCTATTTTCTGTTGAGTCAGTAAAATGCACATGTTCCATTTTTCTCAAAGGGCGTTACTGGAATACCCCTTCCCCCCAAAAAAAATATCAAAATAAATTATATTTTCTCTTGTAAAGGTGTATCCAGTCCACGGGTTCATCCATTACTTGTGGGATATTCTCCTTCCCAACAGGAAGCTGCAAGAGGACACCCACAGCAGAGCTGTCTATATAGCTCCTCCCCTAACTGGCAACCTCAGTCATTCTCTTGCAGCTCTCGACAAGAAAGGAAGTCTCAAGAGATAAGTGTTTACTTAGTGTAGTTTTTACCTTCAATCAAGAGTTTGTTATTTTTAAACGGTACCGGCGTTGTACTGTTTTACTCTCAGGCAGAAATTGGAAGAAAATTCTGCCTGGAGGCTGATGATCTTAGCGGTTTGTAACTAAGGTCCATTGCTGTTCTCACACATAACTGAAGAGTATGGAAAGAAAACTTCAGTTGGGGGGACGGTTTGCAGATCACCTGCTTTGAGGTATGTTCAGTATATTTTTTTCTAGAGAGATGATAAGGTCTAGAAAATGCTGACAGTGCCTGGTATATACTTAGGTTTCCACATGGCTTGTTAGATTTCTCCTAGGAGTACTTTTTTAAGGCCCTCTGACTTTGAGTGCATGGTGGGAGGGGCCTATTTTTGCGCACTTTATCACAGTTGATATCCAGACTGAGACATGCAGTTTCCCTAAAGGAGTCCTCTGGCATCTAGGACCACTATAGAGGGTTTTGTTCCTGCAAAAATCGTTTTTAAGGGCAGGTAGGAGCCACAGCAGAGCTGTGGCAGTGTGTTTGACTGTTTTTTAAAGGTTTTACCATTTTTCTAATCCGGTTTGGGGCTTAAGGGGTTAATCATCCATTTGCAAGTGGGTCCAATGCTGCTTTAGTCTCTTATACACACTGTAAAAATTTCGTAGAGTTTACTACTTTTTAACACTGTTTTGCATGTTTTATGTGGTAGTTTTTTTCTCTTAAAGGTACAGTACCGTTTTTGTTTAATTGCTTTTTCACATTTATTAAAGTGTTTTCCAAGCTTGCTGGTCTCATTACTAGTCTGTTAAACATGTCTGACATAGAGGAAACTCCTTGTTCATTATGTTTAGAAGCCATTGTGGAACCCCCTCTTAGAATGTGTACCAAATGCACTGACCTTTCTATAAGTTATAAAGACCATATTATGGCTTTTAAAGATTTATCACCAGAGGTTTCTCAGACTGACAAAAGGGAGGTTATGCCATCTAGCTCTCCCCACGTGTCAGAACCTATATCTCCCGCGCAAGTGACGCCAAGTACATCTGGCGCGTCCAATGCGTTTACCTTAACAGACATGGCGGCAGTTATGAATCATACCCTCACAGAAGTATTGTCCAAACTGCCAGGGTTACAAGGAAAGCGAGACAGCTCTGGGGCTAGAACAAATTCAGAGCTTTCTGATGCTTTAGTAGCTATGTGTGATATACCCTCACAATGTACAGAAGCCGAGGCAGGAGAGCTTCTATCTGTGGGTGACATTTCTGATTCAGGGAAGGCAATACTTCAGTCTGACTCTGATATGACAGCATTTAAATTTAAGCTTGAACACCTCCGTGTGTTGCTCAGGGAGGTTTTAGCGACTCTGGATGACTGTGACACCATTGTAGTCCCAGAGAAATTGTGTAAAATGGACAAATACTTTGTAGTGCCTGTTTAAACTGATGTTTTTCCAATCCCTAAGAGGTTTTCAAAAATTA